>NC_136503.1:98842615-99065115 GCF_053919585.1 Euprymna scolopes | reverse complement strand
ATAATATCTCACAGTTAATAACGAAGCTCGCCTGTCTATTTAATTTGCTCGCTTTCGGGAAGATAAATATTCAATATTTGTCGCTCGCCGTATGTGGGTTAGTCTTTTTCCTATAACATCTTGGGGGGGGAAGCATTCCACAGTAAATGAATACTATCCCGCAGTCAAACTTGACCTCATTAACTCATTAAAATGGGCACCTGCTAAATCCAAGTTATTAAATAAATTCAAACGTGTTTCCGTTAGCATCTCGCGGTGGGACAATAGTTAACGTCGCACTTTTTTTTTTTTTACACTTTAATTTACAACTTTGCCTCAACGGTTCGGGTTTGATCCTCATACTTACTTTTTTTAAACCCCACCCCCGGAGTTTCCACACACACCTCCAAACACCCGGGCAACGCCGGATACCCATCGCTAGTCTATATATATATATATATATATATATATATATATATATATATATATATATATATATATAAGCGAAAATGTGTGTAGGTATGTGTGTTTGTGTGTTCGTTAAAAACTTTCGACAGACATGACGAAAATTCACAAACTCAGTATCATATCGAAGCTCCATCCTTCGCTCGAAAAATATCGAAAAATTGACCAAAAACGTTAATTTTTTTACCCCGAAATTGACAATTTTCAACAGGGGTGGGGTCAACAAAAACAGTCCCCTCGTGACGACGACCGGTTCTACGCATGCGTCAGATGACGTCATGACCTGATTTACTTTAAATAGTTGAAAAACTGAACAAATTTCATGTACGTTGTGTTAGGTCAGTTGATTAGCGCGTTGGTTCATTATCTAAACGTTTTGGGTTCGAATCGTGGTGTGAGATGTCTTTTGTTTTTGTTTTTTTTTTTCGATTTTTTAAATTTAAATATTGAACCAGTGTTATTTAAGCCATTTTTCACGTAACGTTCGTTTTTCTGTTTTTTGGGTTTTCTTTACTTCGCTTATCCACCTCCGACCACACACCCAAAAACACCTGGGTACCCACGGATTTTTAAAATTTTAATATCGAAACAGGCTTATTTAAGCCATTTTTTACGTGTTCGTTTTTCTGGGGTTTTTTTTGTTTGTTTTTTCGATTTTTACATTTACCATCGTTCGTTTGCCTTACGTTAGTTTTTTTGTGTGTTTTGATTACCCCTCCCCCGCTGGCTTAATTTTGTTTTCTTTTTAACTTCGCCTATAACAATGCTTACGTCGTCGTCATCGTAACGCTCGACGACTTCCGTGCACGCACCTGTCAATTTGGTTCTTGCTTAAATAAATTCAAACATCTTTCAGTAACTCATTCTGGCTGACCGATTTTATTTTCAAACTTCGCTTCAGGGCTTCGGGTTCGATCCTAACCCCCCCCCCCCCTTGGTTTCTTTTTTATTTAACACCACACACACCTAAAACACCCGGGCAACTCCGGGTACCCCCGCTAGTTTTTACATAAAGCTCAAACGCACACTACCGTTTTGTCCCTTAGCCGCCGCTGTGTTTCAAGATTATACTGTCTTTTTTCTTTTTCTTCTTTTTTATCGAACTCATGAAACATTTTTATATCTCTACTTTGCGCAGGGATTGTTGAAAATTCTTCCTGGACAGATTAATGCCGAAGATCGCGATCAACAAAAGAACAAGATATTTTACACCATAATACATGGTAAGGATTACTATCTATATCTTATATATAACTAGTAAGATTACCCAGCATTGCCCGGTACCATGAAACCAAAGCAGAAGAGGTTAAAAGTGCAACATATTTCTATTAAATATTCTGTTTCTCTACCTCTCTCTATCTGTTCTATCTTCCTCTCACCCCGGTCTCCCTCTCCCCATCTCCACTCCTCTTGCTACTTCACCCACTCTTCTCTAGCAGGACATACACACATATAAACAACTCTCTTTTATATAGATTCCACGAGGATGAGTCGGTATGAAGGAAGTAAATCCTTGGTGAAAAATCAGATATATTTCTCTTTAGTTAATACATTAAAAGAAACGACCCATCTGGTTAAGACCATCAATTAAACCTTTGCAAAGCTCTCGCTTCAGATTGCTGTACATACATACATACATGATGATTGCAACGTCTTCTCAGACGAGTGCCACTCCCTCAGACATTTAAAATCCATGAGACCAAATGCCTGAGGGAGTATCTATACAAATATGATGTTACAGAGTCTTAGCTTTGTACGAACGCTAAGTCTCTCTTTCGGTTCAAAATGTTGAGATCCAGCAACAAGCAAGAGCAAGATAGCCAGCAACAAATTAAACTGCAGACCAGCTTAATGCGGGTACTGGTCTCCCGCTTTATGTTTTTTTTTTTAATCAGAGATTTGCTTCTCCTAGAAAGGTTGCCTTCACCACGGCTTACGGGAGCCCTCTCCACCCCAATACACACACACACACACACACACACACACACACACACACACACACACACAAATATACACTGTGCTAGTTGGCCGTTGACCCAGAAAAAGAGTTCATTCGCCCTTTGGAAGGTCTTGTTTTTAATCCTTCAGGGAGACTAGCCACCCTCCTTACCAAACAAGTCTGGTGGGGGAAGCAGTTTAGTCGCCAGTGACCCGACCATGAGGCAGGTAGTACTGGGTTACATGGTACCAGTAGCATATGACATGACCTGACCAGATTGCTGTACATACATACATACATACATGCATACATACATACATACATCTGCGATCTATATAATAGATGGTTATGAATATTTTTATTTATACAATTTTTAAACAATTATCTCCGATCTCGCTCGTTGAACATTGTGTCACTTTCAGACATGATAGAAGGCTCCTATTGCTTTTGCGATTTGTGGACAATTGGTCAACTAGTATTAATAGATGGTCTGCAACAAAAAAAAAGGTTTTCATCAAACGGAAATGGAATCATGTCATCTTTTCTTGGACGAGAATTTCATCATTCCACCCTTGGGTACATTATAATAATTAACAAAGTCTTAACTCCATGCTAATAAATATGAAATCTGCATAAATTAAAATATCATATTTAAGCGTATTTTACACCAGGCGTCCTACTAGTATGGATTATAAAAATAAAAAAGTCTGAGAAAGTTAGGGTTTCTAACAAACTATTTTGTAAATTTTGGGTCTACTGACTTGAAACTTTAGATATTGGGTATTTGGACATGGGGAACAAATTCGATTTGGTTTTTATCCCAAAAAAGAGCTGATAAGGGATCAAAATTGAAATATCGGAACTTGGCAAGCATAAGTTTACTTAATTTGTATCATCTACGCATGCACAAATATACATTCATAGTTTAACTACTTTAATTTGTAAAGTTTTGATGTGCATGTCCTAAGGTTAGATAGCTTTGGTTTCGATTTCAGATGATGGCATTTTGAAAACTTTTGAAATCACTTGAAATATATTGGGTGCAAAATTATTCAATTATATAATTAGAGATAAGAAACGCAATAATTCTGATGCTTAAAAAATGTCGAGATATTTAAAAGGTTAAAAAAACTATGAGCAAAGCAGCTAATGGGAACAGAAACCTCAGCCAGTGAACGGTTCTAAATGAAGCCCCTAAAAACTGACCCAGAAAGTGAGATAAATGCTACAAAATTTATCTAGACAGAATGTGATACCACCATGTGTCTCTCAGTTGAAAACAAACGTTGACCCCAACGCTGTGTTGCATGGATTTCTTTTCTTTTGTCTTCTCTTCTGGTCGTGCCATCATCTCTCGCATTTGCGTCTGCTGAGAAGGGGTGCGTACAAGTTCACAAGTATTAAAAAACACAAAAAACACAAACTCCAACACACTTTAAGTGTGTGTGACACAATCGTCTCCCTACACACTAGGGTCCACATCTACGTTCTGTCGAAGCCGTGTTCTTCAATGGATATCAGCCTAGCTCAATCTCTTAAAGCTCTGTTGACCTGGTTCAAGCCAACTCACAACTGCCGTCAACCGTTGCAAACCCAAGATTGTCCGTAAATTGTCATAAACTGTGGAAAAACTTATTGCCAGTCGTAAAATACCTCTAAAATATATTGATCGATATCCGATCTATTGTCTAATACGCCTTGATTAACAATTCTATTGCAGTTTTCTTTTGTATGCCTTGGTGAACAACTTCTTATACCTTTGTTCTGCTGATAAACTTATTTGTTTGTTTTTTTTACTTTCTAACACCTGATAGTGTCACTATAATATGTATGGAGTATCGTTGTCACATTTGCGACTAGTTTTTTATTCATAGACAGAGTTTAAACGAGAATCGCCAACCTAATAGGTTCCAAACTGTCTGCTAGGCTTCAACCTCTGTCCCATCGACGAAATGTTGCATCCCTCTGCCTGCTCCAACAAACTACAAGCACTTGTACACCCTCGACGTAAATACTCCCAATAAACCCAACAAGCAGCAAACTCCCACCCCTACACAGTAAAGATCCCCGGATGCCAGAAAACCTTCTACTCTAATAGTTTCTTCCCCAGAACTGCAAGATTTTGGAATCCTCTTCCATGTTCCTTCTTCCCTGACCTTACTGACATGCAGAAGATCAAGTGTAATGTAAACAAACATCTTGCTGCTCAACTCCCTACATAGTATCCCTGCAATTTATGTCCAAGATAGTAGCCCCCTACATCAAAGTGACACTATGTCTTGTTTGGGGTGACAATGCATTAAAAAAAAAAAACATGAAAAATATTAATGTTTTTGCGAAACGTTGCATTCCATAATTGTTTCTTAGAAACATTTCATTATTTTTATTTTAAAGCTGAACCGCAGACGTTTTGGACAAATTTCTTGATGGACAACAAAACTGGACACATCAGTCAAAAGGTCAAGATTATCGGTCCACAAATAATCAATTTGGTTATCAAGGTAAGTCGAAACGAAATATGGCTGCGATTGAAACAATTTCTTGTATGATAAAGCCTTTTTTTTTTTCAATCAGTGTCTTCATATTTATATATATGGATATATAGTTATATATAGATCTCTCTCTCTCTCTCTCTCTCTCTCTCTCTCCCTATCTCTCTCTCTCTCTCTCTTTATATATATATATATATATATATAAAGAGAGAGAGAGGATAGATAGATAGATAGATAGATAGATAGATAGATTAATGATGGGACGATTCCAAAATTTTTCCCGATTCCGATACAATTACAATTATTACTCTTCTGAATTTCCGATTCTGATATGATGCCCGATTCCGATTCTTTTAAAATTTATAAATATTTAATTAGAGATTTGTTGTTTTTTGTAAATTTTAAAATTATTACATAAGCCCCGTTAATTTCCGCGATTTGTTGGTCACGCGGCATTCACGTTAAGATTTGTGTTCCTTGATCGAAGCACCGGCTAAGTTTGAATAAAATAAATATGATTCTATGCTCCAACAACAACATGGCAAATAAAAGAAAAACATACTGAAGATGAAGTTTTACTTCGAAATATATTTATGAATTTCAAACAAAATAAATATCTGTTTATTTTGTAATAATGTGTTGTTTTGGTTTCAAACGTATTTATTTTATCCAAACTCGTATTTATTTTATTCAAACTCAACCTTAACGTTATTTTTTATTTATTTTTTATTTTTTTCATATTAAAAAAATTTGAAACTTTTTTTTAGGACTTTTATTGTCTGTGATCAGTTTTCAATTATAACGTTCTACTAAATTGAACACCTACTTTGTGGCCATCTCTCCCACATAACCGGTGAATACTGCCGTCTAAAAAAAAGGATTAGGTTAAATTTTTTTATAATCAATTCTTTTTAGCTTTAAAAAGTAAGAAAAGAATTTGCTAAAAAATTTTTTTCAATTCGTCATTATTTGTTTTATTTTTTTTTATTCTTCATTTTATTTATAATATGTTTTAAAAATGTTCGACTACCGTGAAATTTTCACGGGTTCTGCTAGTTGTTATATTATTATTATTATTGGCTCACATGGAGCTTTCACACAAGTCGGTTTGGAGACCTGTGGTGTTCTCTGGAAGCTGAGTGACAACAAGTCTCCCCAGATGTCCAGCTCTCTCCATCTCCTTCAATAGTATTTGCAAATAAATCTGCGTCATCACAACAGCCTCATACCATTGATTTCTCGCTGGTAGTGGGCATTGGTTTATACTGGAATTTGAGTGGCACTAAGCCTCCCCATGATCCCAGTTCTCTTCACGCTTGTCAAGCGGAGGTCTGGCCAGCGCTCTCTTCTCGGTCTTTCCATCCTCCTTGACTCTTCTCGACTCTTTGGTATCACTTTTCTATTGGGGGGGGGCGGTGATGAGACAATGGGGGGATGCATGATGGGGTGGTGTAGAAGTTGTTGATATGCAGCTTCGGCGTTCTTCATTCCCTGTAACGCTTCTTTGTTATATTGTCTTGTGTTATTCCTCAAATTCTAGGGTTTTCCTTAGTATTTCAGCCGTTTTCATTATCGTTAGTCGTTGTATTTTTGCAGTTATTCCTCTGATTCCAATTTCTGCCATTCTTTTTTCAAAGTTTTTCGGAATTGTTCCTAGTGCTCCTATTGTTATTATTGTTGTTGTTGTTGTTGTTGTTGTTGGGACCGTTGGAAATTCCACAGAGGACTCATTCATATGTAATATATTTATGTTAGCATTCTGTGGAGGCTCAGCATAAATGGAGACGCTCTGATATTATTGTAGCTCTTTTGTTAAAACTGCAAAAGTATTTATCTAAGCTAACAAGGACGCCCGGCATAGCCCGGTCGTAAAGTACGCTTAAATATGACATTTTAATTCTTGCAGATTTTGTATTATAGAGTTACTGTTCTATCGATTTTTATATATCATAAATTTGCATTTTCAAAAATAAAAGTATATTCATATGACTTGGATACATTAGCTTAAATCGAAATCGAAACCAAAACATATAAAAAAAATATATGTGTGAGCAATCCTTCACGACTGAGACAATTTTTATTTTCGATTCTTTTTTTCCACGTTAAAAAACGACCCTGGTGTCTAACTCTGTCCCGTAGGGAGGCATTGTAAATAGGAACTTCAGTTCCTTCAGCTATAATCGAAATCGAAACCAAAACTTATGAAGAATTCTTGGTAAGATTATCTATTACAAGAAATGGAAGTCCACAACAATTAAACGACAGTCACTCGGATGTAAGCGTTACACACAAAATAACACACACGCTATCCTATTAATATGTAGATTATTATTATTATTATTATTATTATTATTATTATTATAATTATTTTTATTGTTGTTGTTATTATTATTATTATTATTATTTATAATAAATATATAGTTATTTTTTTATAATTAAGTAGTCTTAGTTGCCCGGGTGTTTGAAAGTGTGTGTTAAGCAAAAAAACAAAAGTGGTAGTAGGCAGGCAGGCTCGAACCCGTACCGCGGAGGAGGAAAAGAACGTGAAAAAAAAAACGTGACGTGTTTGTTGTTGCGCCCAACTCCAAACCGGAATTGGCGTAAGTTTAAATTAAAGCTAGACAATCGAAAAGAAGGGATTACTTTCGAAAATATCGGCGAAAAAAGCGACCCCTCGTAGAAAAGTTCCCATTTGAGGATGAAGAAATTAATGTTTTTGGCCAATTTTTCGATATTTTTCGTCCGAAGGGTTGAGCTTCAAAATGATACTGATCTTGTGAAAATCCGTCGCCTCTGTCGAAAGTTTTAGGCAGACATACATACATACATACATACATACATTTAAACAGACAGGTGAGATTTATATTATAGAAGATAGTTCCCATATTGTATTAAATTCTGTACTAGTATTGAATAGGTGACGGGCAAAACCGAAGAATATAGGATGTAGATGCACATACGCAATGCCAGAGGTCGCCGATTGCTGAGCAATAACATCAACCTACATTCCAATCGAAAGTTGAGGTCATGGAAAATGACCTAAAAACGGAAACAAGGAGACGTCCTACGTTTTAACCTGAATTGGAATTGCATAACACGCAAAGCAAAAGAACAATCGTCTGCTATCATATTGAACTAACAGCGTGTATATAATTTCGCACTCGTTTGACAAAAGTGCGACCAAAAATTATATAGACGTTACAAAAATTATATAGACGTTACACAAATCATATAAACGTTACAATAACTATATAGACGTTACAAAAATTATATAGACGTTACAAAAATTATATAAACGTTACAAATATTATATAGACGTTACAAAAATTATATAGACGTTACAAAAATTATATAGACGTTACAAATATTATATAGACGTTACAAAAAGACAACTGCTATGCGACTATATAACATTGTGTCTGCTTATTATGTATTGCTTTTATTTTGGTTTGCAAATTATTATTTGTTAACAATTCTGTATCTTTATATTCTTTTTATTTTGTAGGCTGAAGAGATATCGAAGAAACGGAGATTTATCACATCGACATTAATAATTCGTGTTGCTGAAGCAAAGAAAGGAAATTTTGAGAAAACTGAAGATACACCTAACTCGATATTTTCTAAATCGAATGAAACGAAGCCCGTGTCACAATCTGATTGGCCAATCAGCATGGTTTGGGCGGGCGGAAGTGTTTCGGTCACAGTTTTTTTCATTGTTATAGGCGGCTTGCTTTTAATTTTGATGGGGATGACGCTGGCGATTTTCTTTGCTTTTCGCGATCGCAAACATGGCCGACAGAATGTCACCTTTGATGACAGCAGTTCAAATAGCGCCGGAAGTTCGTCTTTTGCCAGCAGGGATACCGTGTCCACCAGCGATGTCAGCACAGCCACTTCCGATCCAGATATCCTTAAAACTGAAGATATCGACGGTTCAACGATTGAAGATGAATGTAATGAGACGCCTGTCACGCTTGAATTCGCGGACGAAAATAATCAGCAAGTTTTTGACCCGACAAGTTCACGGTTACCAGTATTGTCATCGTCTCCAAAATGTTGCAAGGTAGAAGCCACGAGGAGGCATGCTACTTTCCAAAAGAAAAAAAAACGCAAATCTTCTAAACTTAGTAACTTATTAACTTACAGCAATCAGAAAGCAACGAAAAAAGATGCCAAAGGAAGATTTAATTTTGCAATCGAAAATCATTGGTTAGACATGCCTTACGGCTTCGATTAGAATTTCCGTTCATGAATAAACAAAGGCAAAAAAAAAAAAAGAAATATTTCTGTTATGCAGGAAAATTAGGCAATTATGGAATAAATATCGATTTAAAATAAATTTTTTACCGTTTTTAAAGTAGGTATAGTTTTAAAAAGAGGCTATCCTTCTCCCGACGAAAAATATAATTTGAAAAATATATCGATGAAAAATATATTAGGCAACGGCTGCGATCGGATTTTCCTTATATAAAATAAAACCAGGTTTTATAACTCTGGTCAATAGTTAGAAATGTTTTAAGATTTGGAGTGGAATTTTATTTTACGTTAAAAATCAGTCGCCATCACCACAATCAATTTTAGGCTTTGCTTACGAGTTCGATTTTACAATTAAAATCAGGTTTTTATAAATTAGAAATAGTAAGCGCCTTTAGGTTCGTTGTTTTTTTGGGGCTTTTTTTCATACCCCTGTTCCTACTCTCTCTCTCTCTCTCTCTCTCTCTCTCTCTCTTTCTCTCTCTCTCTCTCTCTCTCTGTATGTATGTATTATCTATCTATCTATCTATCTATCTTATCTATCTATCTCTCCTACAGGTCATACGATATATTCTCGTCTTTATTTCTTTAGACATAATTTCTTTCTACATTGTAGGAATTAATTTATGAAAAAAATATTATAATTCTCATTTTTACAACGAGACGAAAGTGACCCGTATTCATTCAGGCATAGACCGACACATATGCCCATATAGATGCCCAGCTCTTATATTTTCTTTAGTCTCTCTCTCTCTCTCTCTCTCTCTCTCTCTCTCTCTCTCTCTCTCTCTCTTTGTACGTGTTACTGTTGGTACGATTAATCTGAATCAGGAATCGAAAAAACAGAACTATTGGAGTATTAGAATCGGTATCGGAATCGGAAAAATGATGCCTATTTTCCGATGCCAAAAACGATTCTTTTAATTTTCTTTTTTTATTTGATTTTGTTTAAATCAAAATCTTCCATTGCTGGTAATAATGATAAAATAATAAATATTTATTGATTTTAAAATATCAGTAAAACTAAAATCGATAGATCATCCTCCATAAGTGTACCTTGACGTTTAGGAAAATATCTGCATATTTAACATGTGCAATGGGGGGATAACAAATTTATAGTTCAATATATATATATATATATATATATATATATATATATATATATATATATATATATATAAAGAATCGGAATCTAGAATTGTATCGGAATCGGGAATTTAGTACGAAATTGGTATATATATATATATATATATATATATATATATATATTAATAATGAGACGATTTCTATATATATATAAGTGAAATTGTGTATGTGTGTGTGTACATTTCCCTACCAAACTACTCTGTCAGTTTTCAGTCTACACACTCGAGATTTGACATAAGGGGTATTGAGATTAGCAAAAATCTTTTTAATCGGTTTTAGGCCGAAAATTTGGTTGTTAAGGGGTCAAAGTTCAATGATTTGACTTTTGAAAACTCCATCAAACTCCTTTGCCAATTTTGGGTCTAAACACTTGAAATTTTAGATGTAGGTTACTTGGACATAGATCAGACTTTTTAATTTTATTTGAGCCCAAAACAATAAATGTTAATGGGTCAAAATTGGGCTCAAAGTTAAAAAAAATTAACCTCTGCTGTCTCTACCAAATTACTCAGCCAATTTTTGGTCTAAACATTTGAAATTTTACATAAAGTGTATTCAGGCACAGGACAAGCTTTTTAATTGGGTTTTGGCCGAAAATTTGGCTGTCAAGGGTCAAAGTCGAAAGAGTTGACCTTTGTAGACTCTACCAAATTCTACGGCCAATTTTGGATCTAAACACTTGAAATTTTAGATATAAGTAACTTGGACATGAGTCAAACTTTTATATATATATATATATATATATATATATATATATATACTAGCAAAGATACCCGTTCTTCGCACGGAGCTTTGTTGCGCACTCGGGTACCAAAATCTGTGGGCACCTTTCCAGTAAGTTGATGTTGTAAGAGCAACGATTGCATAAGGTGATTAACATTTTAACTACCTCTTGTAGTGACTGAAATTCAATCAGGAACTTCACAAAACATTTTCATCAAAAAGGAAGGTTACTTGATGTTACATAGTAAATTTTTCATTGAAGTCATTTTCAACTCTTGCTTAAATTTTATCTTGCACATTCAATACTAAAAACTTACCACAATCAGATCATGTCAGTTTTTCCTCATATCCATTTCTCGAACTTTTCACTAAAGAGCCTCAGGGTAAACTACATTTCTGCTGCTTTGATTTGGAGCCAGAATGTAGAGTTTTTCTGAACTTCCTGTCCGGCTGATGGAGACGTAGAACATACCGTGACTGAAGCAGTCTGATGTCAAGTCTACGCCAATGGTGTTAAATGTCTGACCTTGACTTTTGTTTATGCTCATTGCAAAACACACCTTCACAGGAAATTGGAGTCTCCGGAATTTAAATGGAAGTACTGAGTCCGATGGAACTAAGGGGATCCTTGGCAGTAGAACGGTTTCGCCTTTGTAGGGACCACAGAAAATGGTGATCTCAAGTACATTGGTGTGCAATCTGGTGATAACACATCTGGTTCCGTTTGTTGTTTTTGGCGGTTCCAAGGATCGAAGAATCATGATTGGCGATCCAATTTGGAGATTTAAAATGTGTGGAGGCATTCCAGATATCTCCAAAGAGTTTAAAAACTCCACAGGGTAGTGAACAGCTTCATATTCATTAGTAGCTGAATCAACTGACTTGTATTGCTTTGTGTCTCCTGGAAATTCATCCATTATTGAATTGTTCAAATGATTCACATTGCTGTTTAATGGCGAAATAATAGCCCTCTCAGCAAGCCAATCCGGTGATTTTCCATTGTTTTGCAGGTCTGGGTACACTTTGTCTTTCAGTTGCTTCTGATTACCGACACATTTACCAAGCGCAGTTGGAATCTTAATTGTGTCAGGTGAAGAAGTGATAGGAAACTGACCATTACCGATTTGGAGAAGCAATTTTGAGAAGTCTGCTGCAGCTGTGTTATCAGAGATATAGGCTCTCATATTAGTAGTCAGTCTCTTCACTATAACGTGCCTCCAGAGATAGGATTGTTTCAAACTTGCATTGACAATGTTAGCCCTTGTGCCATTTTTAACCACTGGGAGGATTTGACGGAAATCACCGCAAAATAAGGTTGGAATGCCACCCATGGGATTCTTGTTTCCTGTGATGTCTTGCAGTGTTCGGTCAATTGCTTCATAAGCACTCTTGTGCGTCATTGGGGCTTCGTCTACAATGATTGCAGAGGTGTCTCTAATTACATTTGCCAAGGCTGAGTTACCAGTAATTTTGCAAACTGGCTGATCCATTCGATGAGTATCCAAGGGTACTTTAAAAGTGCTGTGAAGAGTGCGGCCACCTTGTAGTAGAGTAGCAGCAATGCCACTGAATGCTGTTGCAAGCACAATCTTTCTCATGGATCTAATCTTTGCAAGGATCAAATTGATTACAAAAGTCTTGCCCGTACCACCTGGAGCATCAAGAAACATCATGTTTTTGTTCATTTCACCTTGTGCTTCCAACATTGCCATGAATGAATTGTAAACTTCTCTTTGAGAATCGGTCAGTTTTTCTTGCATATTTTCTGCTTGTAGGGAAAGTTCTTCAAGATTATAAGTAACTTCACGTTGATACTCTCTCACGAGTCTTTCATCTCTCCCTTGCGTTGGTGCAGGTAATCCATAGCTTGCCAATGGTTGACCGCACATAAGGAGAACTTTTTTCTTCAATTAGACAAAGAGTTTTATTGTAGATGTCCTCATTAAAATCTGCTTCTGGATTGTTAACTTCTTGCCTGTATCTGTGAAGAATGTCTTCAGATATTACATCACGAAAAGCCATCCAGATCTCAAGAGGATTTCTTGGCTCACAGGCTGTTAAAATTATCACAAATAGGCTTCGCAAATTTGAAGGTGATTGAGTGGCACTTGCCTCTCCTACTGCTTGATGCAAGTGATGGTCATTTTCTAGAAGGCCTCGAGCAAGGCACGCTGCTCTGTATGTTTCAAACACCTGACCATTGTATGCTCGCAAATTTTGAAATGAAGTTGGACCAGCAACCTCATTGAGCAACAGGCGTAAGAAATAACACTCCCCTGCTTTTGGACTAATCGTGTAGATTCTCCCAATGCATGGTGCCTTCCATACATCATCATTTTCAGTACCTTCAACTTGTACCCCACGCATTCTTCTCATCCATTTCTTTGTCGATTTGTTCCAAGTGTAAAACTCAGGGACTTCTACGTATTTGAGACCCCTTGCAAAGTCATCCTCATGGCAGAGTTGAAAAAATGCTGTCAAAGTTGTGGCAGGCGGTGGACCTTGGGCTCGTTCCAGAGCAGTATCAGCTGAGAACATGACACGCTGCCCATTTTCAAGATGAACAGAAAGTTGTACAATTGGGGGGAAATGTTCATGGATGGGATGTTCCAATATCCTCCAGGCTGCCTCTGAACTGCCGACATACCTTGCATTCTGGAACTGCTGGATCTCATCCACAATGTGACTTTGTACTTGGCCTTGTTGGTTAGCTGCTCCCTCAGTTCTTTGTAGTTCAAACACTGCTTGATCACATCCTTTATTCACATATTTGAGGACATATTTGATGCTTTGGATCGAGCTGCAAATTTCTACGTTAATGTGAGCGTTGAACTGCTGAAGGAGGACCTTGTTGTACGGAACAATCCACTGGTTTGTTATTTCTTGATTAACATACCGACCATTTCTCTTCATCCTTATTGTACCAGTCTGGCCTCCATCTTCTGGTTTTCTTCGCCTGTACTTGGGGTAAGAGTCTTGGCCTTGCTTGGTACACTGAAGAAATTCTTTTGGGTATTTTTTGGAACATTTGTTGTCAATCATACATGGACAATTTGGATTAAATGGTCCACAAGGTCCATGCACCATATGTGCCATCACTTTAGCATGAAGATCAGGATCTTCCTCTTTGTCAGGGATCTCTGCAGATATGCAGAGATCCATTTTTTCTGGTAGAAGTTTGTCCTCTGGGGCCTGCCAGGTGAGGATGTGTGCATGCGGCAGTCCTCTTTTTTGATATTCAATACTGTACAGGAAAGCCCTCAACCTGCCAAATCCTCCCTTTTTAATAAATTCAAGTAACTTTTTTAGCTTCTGCCTGAAAACCCTGGCAACAATATCTGGACGATCCTGAGGGTCTTGCCCTTGAAGACAATTTTCTGTAATTTCTGTCCACTTTGGATTTGTTGTGAACGTGATGAAGAGGTCGGCTCGGCCCATTCGCCGAACATATGCCATGGCATCACTTTGACGCTCAAACATGTATCGAGGGCCTCCTGTATAAGTTGCCGGAAGTACAACTCGTTGACCAAACTGTTCTGGATTCCCATCCTCCCTAAGAATTGAATCTCTCAAGTTGCTATAATTGTCAGCTCTCAGGGTCTGTTGCTCACGCCTCAGGAACTGTAAACGTTCTGTTTCAATCTTGCAGTACACATCCACCAGCCATTGTTGAAATAGCCTTCGGTACCAGAGAAAATAGTTTCCAGACCGAGTCATTAAATGGTACGAATAAAATTGCTGTTGGGTAACTTTTCGCCCATTGGATGCCTTCATGTAGATGTTGTAAGATGGAGAACTATAGGGGTACATTAACGGGTACATTAAAGTATCGTAGAGGGGATGTAGTTCGGAGATCCATTTTAATGTATCATTTCTAAAACGCAAGACAATATCCCGGTTAGCTGTTGGTTCATTCTCCATTAATATTCCAATCTCATACGTTGTTGTTGGAGCATTGAATCGCCGTGGATGCTCTTCTTGCGGCCTTCGGTCTTCCCTTATGACAACTTTATGTTCTACCAAGTGTTCTTCTTCAATCCTCTCCTTTGTTGTTTTCAGCTGACAAATAAAGCTGTTGTTCTCATGTAAAAATTCAGTCAGACTTTGGAGAATGTCTCTATTGAGTCTACTGTCACGTCCCCGATTATGTAGTTCCTCTTCCAGACTATCCAAGAAGTAGACTTGAATAAACTTTGCTGTTTCATCTTCAGGTGGTAAAAGACTCCCAATCTGGTGGCAAACCTGGCCTCGAATTCTAAAAGAAGGATTCCACCCATGTACTGCCGCAATTTTGTGACCAAATGATGTCATTGCAAAACAATTGTTATAACTGCGTAGATTTTGCAGAAAATCTTTAGAGATGGGACCATTGCCGGAGAGCAAATCTTGAAGCAACTGAGGCAGTGGTGGAAAGCTATCAAGCACAACTTTGCCAGAAGAACAACAACAACCAGGGGTTTCTCCTTTAAATTTTACAGCTGAGCAATGTTGACATACTTTGTCCATTTTTCCTATATCAGCTGTAGTGAGAGAGTCATTTTTGTTGTAGAGCAATCCTTTTCTATTGCAGTGTTCTATTTCATGGTGTCTCAAAGCAGTCATTCGTTGTCTAGCTGCCTCGTTTTCTGTCAATTGCTGGGGCAAAGTCATACTCTCTCTCCATGCAGCCTCTCGTTGTTGCCCTTGGTATAGGCGAAAGCTTCGTTGGGTTTCCGATTCATTCTGATGTCGTTGAGCCACTCTCAACTGACCTTGTGTACGTCTACTTACCTCATATAATTCATTCGATCGTAATATTGCTTCTCTTTCCAGTGCATATCTTTGCCTTTCTTGAATTTCATCTTGTGATGAATTTAACCGCCTTACAGCATGTCTAGTTCTGTCAGCTTCACGTTGGGTTTCTCTTTCCAAATCTGACAGTCTTGCTCTCCTTTCTCTTTGACGTATCCTGTTAAGTTCTAGACGTCTTTCTCTATCTGAATTGTTTTCATTGGAGCGAATTGCAGCAACTCTTAGTCTATTAGTTTCCAATCTTTCCATTCTTTCTTCCTCACTTTCGTTTCTACTTCGTTTGGGTGGCATAATTTCGGTTTTAAACGGAATTGTTTAACGATATTAATGATTGTAAATTAATTAAGCGTAAAGGAAATGTATACTAACTGAAATGGACGAACTATAAATAATATTTCTGAATAGTACAATTATAAACAATTATATTGTACCTATTTACTATGCCTCCCCACGGGACAGAGTTAGACACCAGGGTCGTTTTTTAACGTGGAGAAAAGGTACAAAAATAAAAATTGTCTCAGTCGTGAAGGATTTCTCCTCCACCGAAAGAGAACAAGAAAATGAAGTGCAGCATCTGAAGAACAGATACTACACTTTGATCTTGACCAAAAGGAATGAATAAAAGCGACCTACGTGTGACTCATTACTTCCGGGTGTAAACGTCACAGTCTAAAAGTAATAATTAAAAAAAAAAGTAAATGTAAAATAAATGTAATACCAACTTAGGTTAACTAAGTACCTATTTACTATGCCTCCCCACGGGACAGAGTTAGACACCAGGGTCGTTTTTTAACGTGGAGAAAAGGTACAAAAATAAAAATTGTCTCAGTCGTGAAGGATTTCTCCTCCACCGAAAGAGAACAAGAAATAGAAGTGCAGCATCTGAAGAACAGATGCTACACTTTGATCTTGACCAATTATATTGTAGCAAAAATGAATAAAAGCGACCCACTTGTGACTCATTACTTCCGGGTGTAAACGTCACAGTCTAAAAGTAATAATTAAAAAAAAAAGTAAATGTAAAATAAATGTAATACCAACTTAGGTTAACTAAGTAAACAGTACAATTAAAACAGTTCTATTAAAACAAATAATTACTAAGATCTAGGTAATTGTTAGTCTCATTGTTATGGTTTTAAAGAAAAAAATGTGTAAAAAAAAGTTCTGCTTTTGTGAGTACGTGTATTTCTTTTAAATTACATAACCTTTTTATTTTATTAATTATATCTCTTTTAAATTTATATATTTTGTTAGTAAACTGGAAGAAATTCAGTTGAATAAAACCTTGTTCGTGTTCTTTACGTTAAACTCATATTTTTATAAAAGGTTCATCCGGTTTAAAGAAAGCACTAAGTTTAAATAAGACTGGAAATAACTAATTCAATATATAAATAGAAAAATGAAATAAATATAAGCTTTAAGTCTTAAGATAGTAATAATCAAAATGTAATAAATTATTTGTAGTTCAAATCTATGATAAACAGGCTTTCGAAATAGGCTCGACCAGAAAGATTAAATTGGAACGAAATTATAATCTCCGTGCCATTTTCAAAACAACCCCACAAAAGTAACGATATCCTGCAGTTGGTTAAATGACAATGGTTGTAAGAAAAATGTAAAAGAAAATGCGCTTATCTGTTTATTTTGACCTGTTTTATTTAATTTAAAAAAAATTGGCTATAACTGGAAGAGAGCGTTATGTTTTGGGGGTTGTTTAAAAAATAGAATGGAAATAAAGTTAGTTCCGTTTTAATTGTGTTTAATTGCGGCAAGCGCTAACAAAATCGAAAAATCACTGTTTACATTCGAAATGTTAACTTTTATAGGTTTACAGGTTTGCTGACAAGGCTGGGGGTGTTTAATACAATTATTTTACTAAATTGATTTTTTTCATTTAAAAATAAAATTATTTATTTTTTAATAAAGTTTTATTTTAAAATATTTGTTTTTGTTTATTTATATAAAATTACGATAGTTGAATTGTATTCTTTCAATTATATTGGCAAGTAAAATATAAAAGATTAAAACGGAACGAAATTGAAATTTCCATTACATTTTCAATACAATCCCAAAACAAAGCTTTGCTCGCCAATGAATTGTTTTGATAATATACGTAAAGTGAAATAAATCGAATATAAAATTAAATGAAAATATATTAAATAATTAAATGTTAAATAGATTTTGTAAATAGTACAGTTGAAATGATTAGAATATTTGCAATATGTAATAAGGTCGAGGTAATTAGTTAAAGAGATTTAATATAATGTGATATGCAAATGAGCATAAGTCATTCGATATGGGGGTGGTTTGACGACTAGTATATAAAGAAATTAGGCAAAGTTTCTTATGTCTCCTATAACAGAAACATCCTAAAATGGGTTCTAATGTTTCTCTACCCGGAGAGATCTACCCTCTTACCTCCTTTATATTTCGTTGATGATGGAGAGCTGTACACACAGACAGAAACACACCGAACCCTATTACTTTATAAAAATATAGATAGATATAGATATATATATAGGCACATAAAGTTATGAACAGTACATAAGGCCCGAGCAACAAAGCCGGGCTAAACTGCTAGTATATATATATATATATATATATATATAGAGAGAGAGAGAGAGAGAGAGAGATGTTTAAAACTTTATGTGCATATGTATATATAATAAAGTGTGCATAGTTTTCCTTAACAACAATAGAGAAAATTTGGTAGAGACTGCAAAGGTCAATGTTTTAAAAAGTTGACGCCAATTATGACCCCTTAACATTTAGTGTTTTCGGCTTAAATTAAACTGTTTGACCCATGTCCAAGTAACCTACATTTAAAATTGCAAGTGTTCAGACCCAAAATTGGAAGAGGAGTTTGGTAGAGTCTCCAAAGGTCAATTCTGTCAATTTTTACCTCTTGGAAGCCAAATTTTCGCCCAAAACTGATTAAAAAGCTTGCTGCATGTCTGAATACCCTTTATGTAAAGTTTCAAATTCAATTAGACAGTAAATTGTCTGAAAAGTTTGCTAGAGACTGCAAAGTTAAAATCTTTTTAACTTTGACCCCTTGGAAGCTAAATTTTCAGAAAAGAAAACAATTAAAAAGCTTGCTCTATGTCTGAATACAGTTTGTGTAAAATTTCAAATTTTTAGATCAAAAATTGGCTAATTAATTTGGTAGAGACCGCAGAGGTCAATTTCTTTTTTTTTACTTTGACCCCAATTATGATCTCTTAATATTTATTGTTATGGGCTCAAATCAAGTTGTAAAGTTTGATCCATGTCCAAGTAACCTATATCTAAAATTTCAAGTGTTTTGGCCCAAAATTGGCGGAAGAGTTTGGTAGAATTTTCAAAGGTCAAATCGTTGAACTTTGACCCCTTACCAGCCAAATTTCTGGCCGAACCCCGATTAAAAAGATTTTCCTTAATCTCAATAACCCTTATGTCAAATATCGAGTTTGTAGACCGAAAACTGACAGTTATTTGGTAGGGAAATGTACACACAGACACACACACACACACACACACACACACACACACACACACACACACACACACACACACACATGCACAGACATTTTCACTTTTATATATATACTAGCAGTTCCACCCGGCGTTGCTCGGTCCCTATGTACTGTTTATAATTCAATGTGCATATGTATATATTAAAAAGTGTGAATATGTACGGTAATGCCTTTCTATAGAATAGGCTTTCTTAATTACCATAGAGAAAAATTAGTAGAGACTGCAGACGTCAAATATTTTTAAACTTTGACCCCAATTTTAACCCCTTAACATTTACTGTTTTAGGCTCAAACTAAATCATAAAGTTAGATCCATGTCCAAGTAACCTATATCTGAAATTTGAAGTGTTTAAACCCAAAATTGGCAGAGGAGTTTGGTAGAGTTCTCAAAGGGCACATCTTTGAACTTTGATCCCTTGACAGCAAAATTTCTAGCCGAAACCTGATGAAAAAAATTTCTCCAAATCTCAATGCCCTGTATGTCAAATTTTGAGTCTGTAGACCGAAAATTGACAGAGTTATTTGGTAGGAAAATGTACACACACACACACACACATACATACACACACACATACACACATACATACACACACACACACACACACATACAATGTATCACAAAAGTGAGTATACCCCTTACATTTCTTCAAATATTTAAGCATATCTCTTCATCAGATTTTTTGACACAATGAAAAGTAGTCTGTCTGCAGCATATATAACAGAGTTAATTTAGTTTACCCTCAAAATAACTAAAAATATAGCCATTAAAAGCTAAATCCTTGGCAACAAAAGTGAGTTCATCCCTTACGAAAAGTTGTCAGTATTAACATATAACATGTCAACTCTCAATATTTTATGTGACCACAACCATTATCCAAAACTGCTTTTACTCTCCTGGGCATGGAGTTTACCAGAGCTCTTCAACTCTTCAATTATAATGTCGCAGAGCTGGCAGATATTTGAAACTTTGTGCACCTTCACCTTCTGCTTGAGGATGCCCCAAAGATGTTCTATTGGGTTCAAGTCTGGAGACATGCTTGACCAGTCCATCATCTTTACCCTCAGCATCTTCAGTAAAGCAGTGGTTGTCTTGGATGTGTGTGTTTTGTGGTAATTGTCATGTTGGAACACTGCTCTGCGACTCAGTTTCTGGAGAAAGGGGATTATGCTCTGCTACAGTATTTGACAGTACATGTTGGAGTTCATATTTCCCTCAATGAAATGTAATTCTCCAATACCCGCAACACTCATACAGCCCCAGACCATGACATTCCCGCCACCATGCTTGACTGTAAACATGACACACTTATCTTTGTACTCCTCACCTGATCGCCGCCACATATGCTTAAGGCCATCAGAACCAAACAAATTAAATTCCGTCTCATCAGACCATAGGACATGGTTCCAGTAATCTATGGGCTTTGTTGACATGTCTTCAGCAAACTGTTTGTGAGCTTTCTTGTGTATTGCCTTCTAAAGAGGCTTCTTCCTGGTGTGACAGCCAGGCACACAAATTTGATGTAGTGTGCGGCATATGGTCTGAACACTAACAGGCTGAGCCCCAACCTCTTTAATCTCTGCAACAAGTCTAACAGCACTCCTACGCCGATCTTTCAAAGAAATCATTTGGATGTGACGATTAGCACGTGCGCTCAGCTTCTTGGAACAAAATATATATATACAAGAACTCGTTTACATACCACAACTGAAAAGAACTCTACCTTTTTTTTCTGTATGACTAACATCAAACAGAATTTCCATGAACAGAGTTTCTTTCAAAGAAATTTCTGCAGTTTGTGTAAGGAGGTGTCAACGTCCTCTTACACAAAGTGCCTCGTATTTTCCAAATGGTCACCCATCTTGCACTGACTAGGTTCAGCGTTGCTTAACTTTGGTGATCTAACGAGTACCAGTGTCATAACCCATCCGCATAAGTAATCAAATTTTATTCATTCCATCACTTATTTTCAATCCTCTCATAATATTAATCATCATTCAATCCTTGGTTGCACTGTCATTCTTTTTACCGCATTTCCCTCTGCAAAGAAATCGTTTCATACATGAATAATAACTGAAATGGTGGTGAACACAGCTGGAGCGCTAAATGAGAGAACGCTGACGGAACAGTAAATGTTTTAGTTTCAGTTCTAGCTGATGGCCATATTTTATAAACTTCTGAAATCAGTACTATATATATCTATATAATTATAAAACTTTGTGGACCGTCCGGCCGTCCTTGCTTGCTTGAATCTTGTCTTTAACTATTGGGCGATTCCATCTTTTATAAAGGGATGAAATATATATATATATATATATATGACAAAAGTTTATATTCCAAATTTCAATGTCGCCGCCACACATGCTTAAGGCTATCAGAACCAAACAAATTAAATTTCGTCTCATCAGACCATAGGACATGGTTCCAATAATCTATGGGCCTTGTTGATATGTCTTCAGCAAACTGTTTGTGAGCTTTCTTGTGTATTGCCTTCAAAAGAGACTCCCTCCTAAGCTGACATGCACACCAATTTGAGGAGTACAAAGATAAGTGTGTCATGTCTACAGTCAAGCATGGTGGTGGGTATGTCATTGTCTGGGGCTGCATGAGTGCTGCAAGTATTGGAGAGTTACATTTCATTGGGGGAAACATGAACTCCAACATACACTGTTTTTTCACATGTACAAATATTTTTTTCCTTTTGGAAATAAACTTTAGGCTTTAATCTTTCAAACACAATCAAAACGTAATCAGAAATCTACAAAAAATATTATAATAAACCGTCTTTTAAAACTATGTCCCCCCTATCAGTTTTCCACCATGAATGCATGTACCTAGTAACATGGCAATTAAGTAGAGACCATTCGTTTTCCTTAAAATTAAATATAAAAAATTTCGAATGTTTTATATTATAGCATAGCTACACAATTTTTTTTTTTTTTTACACTCAAACGTAAAATAAACAGTTTCACATCACGTGACATTAGACATGCTTGATTAGATATGATAAATCGTGAAACCGGGTGTTATTCATTGAACGGAAGTGACTAGCATTTTTGTTTCGGTCCAATTTCTATGTGAACATATTTCGACACGAAATTAACTTGCAGTGAAGAGATTGTTGCGGACCAGGATATAAATATCCTAACTAGCTACTAAATAAATATCCTAACTAGAAAAAATAATGAAACGAATTGAATGAAGAAAACAAAGAACTCAAATGCTGGAATAAAATAAACATGTCGTTTATTTTCTGTTGAGAAATGAAAGTCTTTGGTGTACACGTGTTCATTTGGCCGTTGACGACTACACGCGTGGAATGAAAGGGGAATGCAATAGAGAAACGCGAAGTGGCAAGCCGGCCTGTAGAAAGAGAGGGTTAAGCTCAGTAGAGAGTCGCGCACATGTCTGTGTTGATGGACCAAAGCCGAAGGGGAGATAGAGTGAGAAAGTCAATCCAGTTCATGGAGAGAGAAAGCATGTAAAGTGTACATGCGCTTACGTTACATAACAGTAGCAGAGAAAGTGACGTTAGGGCACGCTGTCGGTTCGTCAACTCAACAGGTCGAACGCTAGTCCGGACAAAAAAGGGTAGTTGACAGGTTTTGTTGACTTTTATACTGTTCTGGGTGCGCATTTCTGGTTTTCACTTAAAAGGAAGTGACGTCACAGCTCGGGTGTGTGTATGCGCATGAATGTGAGTGTGTGTATGAGGCTGTGTATATGCATACGTGTGTGTGTGCGTACGTGCGTGCATACATGTGGGTGTGTATATGTGAGGGAAAACATGTTCGAACAAATATGTATTCTCAGCATATCAAATGTCAGATGTGTTGTGGGTTGATATAGGACCGTAGATTGCAACCCAGATGAGCCCCTGCCATAAAAATAATGGGTGCTTGCTAAGCTTTAGTCAAAACATCGATTGTTTAAATATATCGTTTTAAGCAAAAACAATATTACATACTTAATTGTCATGTCGAAAATAGTACGTAATATATCCAAAAATTACGAAAATTCATAAAAGTAGAACAATCCATAAAGTAGAACAATCGCTATCGTTTAAAAAAAAAGAAGTCTATCACTATAGACAACAAATATTGCAGCCATGACACAAATAATCTAAAATATTCCTCTCGCAGTTATGTCCCCTGTATTTAAACCTCCTACTGCCTACTTCATAACGTCTAAGAAAAATGTAATTTTTACTCAGTTTTCTGTAAAAATTACTTTTAACTATAAATAACTTTCTGCTCAATGATTTTCAGTAATTCTTTGGATATATTACTATTTTCGACATGCTTTTGCTTTAAACGACACATTTTTTATAAAACTCGATCTGTCACAAAAGAGTAGAGAAATACTAGTACCGTTTCTGAGACTGTAGAGAAGAGTAAAAGACGTCGACCACTAGATTTCGAAGTTGGTTTTGTACTCTGTCAAGGCAAGGAAGCAATATATGGCATAATCACGTTGACACACTGGTTCTCGTTAGATCACCAAAGTTAAGCAACGTTGAAGCTGGTCACCAATTTGGGAATACCAAGCGCTGTATATAGGAGGACGTAAACACCTCCCTGCAAGAGTTGCAAAAACCTAACGTCGTCATCTCCCTTAACAGGGATATACCAACGATTGGGGACCTTAAAAACTATTTTAACCAGCTAAAGAGCCATAAAAGAATGGTCCATAACCATTTGAGGTCCCTAACAGCACTCAGCAACTTTTAGTTTCGGAACTGATAGAGTTTTTTTTTTTTTACACGGTGGTCACCACTTATCAAGGCCCGGAAGCAACTCAGGGATAAGGGTTATTGCAAGTACAATGCGTTAGTGTGGAGATTTGATTAAGCGTTTACTTAAGGGGGCAGTTCATTAAGAATTTGTTAACGTTGGACTTGAACACATTCAAGTTGTAGTCAAGTGGGAAGCAGGCAGACGGAACAGAGTTCCACAGGCATGCAGTTCTAAGAAAGAAGCTTTGTTCATGGAATCCACGTTTTGATTTAGGCACAGATAAAGAGTGGGGGAAATTTTTCACAGTGGATTCAGCTAGACGGGTGTTTTTCGTGAAAGATTGGCGAGGGGGGGGGCAGAGATTGGAGTTCAGACGAGCATCTGCCATGGAAATAACGATAAAACAAGGATAGGCTCGCAACGTCTCTTCTGTGGGAGAGAGGTTGCAGGGTAGAGAAAAGGGCATCCCCCACTAAGCCACGAAGTCTATTTTGTACTCTGTCAAGGCAGGATAGGTTGCTTTTAGCAGCTCCTGCCCAGATGTGGCAACAGTACTCCATACTTTGAGTTTGAAAATATGGAGACAAACAGACAAACCAATATAGATAGTTTTATAAATTAGATTAGGGCTAATCTAACTATGAAACAAGTTAACAGTTTGTGTTTTTCTAAGGTAACTGACTTTAATAATTACACTGATTGTTTTTTATAATCTATATATGTTGTTGTTGTTGCATCATCATCATCATCATCATCATCATCATCATCATCTATATTAATACGATAGCGTGTGTGTTCTTTTGTGTGTCACGCTTACATCCGGGTCGTTTAATTGTTATGTTCTTCTATTTCTTGTCATAAATAATTTTACCAAGAATTATTCATAAGTTTTGGCTTCAGTTTCGATGGTAGCTGAAGGAACGCAAGTTATATACGTCATCTATGTTTTTATCAATATTTTAATCTATATATGTTGTTGTTGTTGTTGTTGTTGTTGTTGTTGTTGTTGTTGTTGTTACATCATCATCATCATCATCATCTATATATTAATACGATAGCGCGTGTGTTCTTTTGTGTGTCACGCTTACATCCGGGTCGTTTGATTGTTATGCTCTTGTTGGTATGGGTTTAGGTTCTTCCAAGTCCCAAAACTACCGACCAGCTTTAATAATTACTAAACGTACAACAAGTATAAACGACAAGAATTTATTAACAAACATGAAAACATGACAACACTGCAATTCAGAACATTAAGGTAAAAAGATTACTCACTTCAATAGTGGGGTTTACGGGAGGAGTGAGGACTGTATTCTAGAGTTGTACTCTGTCTGTCCAACATTGTCTTTTAGGAGAAGAACTTTTTGCATCCGTGCCTCATGTGTACGGACTCTCCTCTTCTTTTTCTCAAGGGACCTCACCCCTTACCCTACACCGGTAATCCGGTGCTCTTATTTATTCCCCTACACTCTTCCATTTCTTGTCAGAAATAATTTTACCAAGAATTCTTCATAAGTTTTGGTTTCGGTTTCAATGATAGCTGAAGGAACGCAAGTTATATACGTCATCTATGTTTTTATCAATAATTTTATCAAGAATTCTTCATAATTTTTTTTTTTTTTTATATACATGGAGGTCACCACTTATCAAGGCCCAGAAGCCACTTGGGGATAAGGGTTATTGTGCGTACAGTAATCAATGAGGTAGTGTTGTATCATTCGTTAGTAATAGAGATTTGATAAAGTGTCATTATTTAAGGGGGCGGTTCATCAGGAATTTGTTTATGTTGGACTTGAAGACATCCAAGTTGAAGTCAGGGGGGAAACAGGCAAGCGACAGAGAGTTCCACAGCTGTGCAGTTCTGAGAAAGAAGCTTTGTTCATGGAATCTACGTTTTGATTTAGGCACAGATAAGGAGTGGGGAAAATTATTGACAGTGATTTCAGCTAGACGGGTGCTTTTTGTGAAAGATTGGTTTCGGTTATGGCTGAAGGAACTCAAGTTATATATATATATATATATATATATATATATATATATATATATATATATAATTAAAATATCATATTTAAGCGTACTTTACGACTGGGCTTTACCGGGCGTTCGTGCTAGCTTAGATAAATACATTTTAGTTTTAACAAAAGAGCTACAATAATATCAGAGCGTCTCCATTTACACTGAACATCTACAGAATACCAACATCAATATATTACATATGAATGAGTCCTCTGTGGAATTTCCACAGGTTCCGCTAAGAAAATGAAAGGAAATTCTTTTTTAGATTAGGTCCACCTCGACAATTTTCTTTTAAATGACAACTTTTAAATGTTTTCGACTATGCTGAATACAAAAGTCGCATTGAAATTTTGCAGAAATAATTAGTTATCGAGATATAAAAAGTTGTATTATGCATTGTATTCTTTGGCGGCCATATTTTTTACACGCGTGCAGTGTGAGTCATAGATGAGTAGATTTGTTTATGGCGCACGCACGCACGCATGTAAAAAAGATGGCCGCCAAAGAATACAATGCATAATACAACTTTTTATTGTGGACCTAATCTGAAAATTTACCACTGAAAGTTTCAAAATGCTATTTAAAAAGACACACGTACAATGGATTTTTAAAAAAATATAATGTTGATTATTTTTGTTTTGAGTTATTTAAAATTGAAATATATAAGATTTAAATTAATTCCTAATCATATTGAATTATCATTTTAATATATACTAGCGGGACCTGTAGAAATTCCACAGCAGCATTTTTCCTATGCAATATATTATTGCTGGGCATGCTGTGAGCGTTATATTCAGCATGAATGAAGGCACAATCATATTATTCTACTTTTTTATTAAAATTGTATCGCCCCCTTACTAAAATAACTTTGATATATTTCCTGTGCTGATTATTTCATTACAAACACACCGGTCATTTAACTCACATTTTACCATTTTTTATAATTATTGAATATGTTACTATGTTCGACAATAATGTTTCATAATTTAGCCCCACATTATCGCCCCTCCCTTTACTAAAATATTAAATTATTTTATAAATAAACACAACTATCAATTAACTCACATTTCATCATTTTTAATAAGTCTTGGATATGGTACTAATTTTGAAAATTTTTCATCATTTAAACTCACCATATCGCACACTTTACTAAAATAATAACTTTGATATATTGTCTAGGCTGATTATTTCATTACAAACACACACATCAGTCAACTCACATTTCATCATTTTTCGTAATTCTTGGATATGTTAATTTCGACAATATTTTTTTATAATTTAAACCAACATTGTTGCCCAACCTTACTAAAATAATAACTTTGATACATTTGCTGGGCTGATTATTTCATTACAAACACTAATCAATTAACCTCCATTTCATCATTTTTCATAATTCTTGGGCATGTTACTAATTTCGACAATCATTTTTCATAATTTGTACCCACATTATCGCCCTCTCCTTAATAAAATAATAACTTTGAAATATTGTCTGGGCTTATTATTTTATTACAAACACACTAATGCATGAAATCACATTTAATCATTTTTCATCATTCTTGGATATGTTACTTATTTCGACAATCATTTTTCATAAATTTTAACCCACATTTTACTAAATAATAACTTTGATATATTGTCTAGGCTGATTATTTCCTTACAAACACACCAATCAATTATCTAATATTTCATCATTTTTTCGTAATTCTTGGATATGTTACTAATTTCGACAAGAATTTTTCATAATTTAAGCCCTCCTTATCTCCTTCCCCTTTACTTATATAATAACTTTGATATATTGTCTAGGCTGATTATTTTATAATAAGCACACCAATCAATTAAATCACATTTCGTCATTTTTCGTAATTCTTGGATATGTTACTAATTACGACAATAATTTTTTATAATTTAAACTATCCTCTTTGCCCTCTCTTACTAAAAAATTACTTTGATATATTGTCTGGGCTGATTATTTCATAAAAAAAACACAACTATCAATTAACTCACACTTCATTCTTCTTAATTCTTGGATATGTTACTCATTTCGACAATTGTTTTTAATATTTTTAACCCACATTATCAACCCCCTACTACTAAAATAATAACTTTGATATATTATCTGGGATGATTATTTCATTTCAAACACACCAATCAATTAACTCATATTTTGTCATTTTTCATAATTCTTGGATATGTTACTAATGTCGACAATCATTTTTCATCATTTTAACCCACATCATCGCCCCACTTACTAAAATAATAACTTTGATATATTGTCTGGTCTGATTATTTCATTGCAAACACACTAATGCATTAAATAACACATTATCACTTTTCATAATTCTTGGATATGTTACTAATTTCAACAATTATTTTTCATAATTTAAACCATCCTTATCGCCCTCTCTTACTAACATAATTACTTTGATATATTTCCTGGGCTGATTGTTTTATTATAAACGCACAATCGATTAACTGACATTTAATCTTTGTTCATAATCCTGGATATGTTACTAATTTTGACAATAATTTTTATAATTAAAAACAAACATTATGCCTCTCCCTCCTACTTATAAAATCTATTTGATATATTGTCTGGGCTTATTATATCATTACAAACACACCAATCAAGTAACTCACATTTCATCATTTTTCATAATTCTTGGATATGTTACTAATTTTGACAATAATTTTTATAATTAAAAACCCACAGTATGCCTCTCCCTCCTATTTATATAATCTATTTGATATATTGTCTGGGCTTATTATATCATTACAAACACACCAATCAAGTAACTCACATTTCATCATTTTTCATAATTCTTGGATATGTTACTAATTTTGACAATAATTTTTATAATTAAAAACCCACAGTATGCCTCTCCCTCCTATTTATATAATCTATTTGATATATTGTCTGGGCTTATTATATCATTACAAACACACCAATCAAGTAACTCACATTTCATCATTTTTCATAATTCTTGGATATGTTACTAATTTTGACAATAATTTTTATAATTAAAAACCCACAGTATGCCTCTCCCTCCTATTTATATAATCTATTTGATATATTGTCTGGGCTTATTATATCATTACAAACACACCAATCAAGTAACTCACATTTCATCATTTTTCATAATTCTTGGATATGTTACTAATTTTGACAATAATTTTCATAACTTTAACCCACTATGTCGCTCTCCCTTACTTACATAATAACTTTGATATATTGCCTGGGCTGATTATTTCATTACAAACAAATCAATCAATTCTGGGTATTCTCCATAGTATGTATGTTTCACTTATCTTATCCAATCCTGGGCGACGCCGCATATTTTGCTAATATATATCATTCACCTATCTCATTCGATCCCGGGCGATGCTGGGTATTTTGCTACTATATGTTTTCCACCTATCTCATTCAATACTGGGCGACGCCTTCTGATAGTATATATTTGCACATCCCATTCAATCCCAGGACCGACTTCATATCCGCCACCCCACTGTTGAAAATATACATTAAATAAAATAATGTTTTAATCGTAAACTGTTTCAGCCATTTCCGGAACTGACTTTATATCCCCAACCCACTGCTAAAAATATACATGAAATGATGTAATGTCTAAATAGTAAACTGTTTCAGCTATTCCCGGGACCAACTTTATATTCCAAACCCACTGCTAAAAATATACATGAAATAATGTAATATCTAAATAGTAAACTGTTTCAGCCATTTCTGGAACTTACTTATAATCCCCAACTCACTGTTGAAAATATACATGAAATAAAGTAATGTATAAATCGTAAACTTTTTTAGCCATTTCCGGGACTGACTTTTTATTTTCCATCCTACTGTTAAAAATATACATTAAATAAAGTAATGTCCAAGACGTAAATGGTTGCAGCCATTTCCGGAACTGACTTCATATTTCCCACCCCAATGTTAAAAATATACATTAAATAAAGTAATGTGTAATATGTAATCGGTTTCACCCATTTTCGGGACTGATTTAATATCCCCACCCCACTGTTAAAAACATACATGAAATAAAGTAATGTTTAAATCGTAAATGGTTTGAGTAATTTCGGGGACTGACTTCATATCCCGTAACCCACTACTTAAAATATACTTGAAATAAAGTAATGTTTTAATCATAAACTGTTTCAGCAGCTTTTTCGAAAGTAATACATAAAAACATTAACACGGTTAGAGATTAGGCAACCATTGCTTCAACATGAATTTCTGAGTGTACTATCAGTTTCAGCATTCCAGTGACTTAAATCCCTCCTTTTTTGGTCTTGGTTAATGGAGGAGAAATTCTTCATTACTGATACAATTTTTATTTTTGTTATTGACCAGAGTGCCCCTTTTGGGGAGCTGGTTTCCCCTTAAATTTATAACCGACCTCATGTCCAATTCCGCCGTTGTGGGGAGGCAAGTAAACAAAAAAAATAATCAGAATGGACATTTTCCAGGGCATTTTATAATTAAATCAGAAATAACTTTTTCCAGTTACTTTTTTAATATTAAAACTTTGTTATATTAAACATAGTACCTATTCACAATGCCTCCCCACGAGACAGATTTGGACACCAGGGTCGTCTTTTAACGTGGAGAAAAAATTGTCTTAGTCGTAAAGGATTTCTATTCCACCACCGAGAGAAAAGAAATTGAAATATAGCACCTGAGGAACCGATACTACACTTTGATCTTAGCCAAAAGGCCAAGAAAGACAAATCATTTTTATTAGCTTTGCCTCAACAGCGACACCAATTTTTTTTTTATTTCAATTTCTCCTTTTCAAGGTTTATTTGGAATATTCCACTTTTTGGAATATTCCACTTTCCTTTTTTAGGGATGCACAGCATGATAACGAACGGAGCGATAAGCGTAATAATATAATGATACGGGATATACATACAACTGGGAATCACTTGTGAATTTCATGCTCACATGGAATTTCCTCCTTTGGAGGAAACCAGTTAAAATATACATGTATTAAAAAAAATGTACGATCTTGATGTTTTGTTTCGAATCTTTTCAAAAACTTTGTAATGTTGTTTCGGCAGCGGAAAACTCCGCAAAGAAAATGTCGATTGTAAGTATTATTATAATTCTTGTACATATATAATTGTATAATTCTTGTACGTTGCATGAATATATATATGCATATAAACGTTAATGAACAAAACGTTTCTTTGTTGGTTCTTTCATTTTTCATTTGTCGTTGGTTATCCTTGGTCAAACATATTTAACGACTTGTGTGTGTGCATGTGTGTGTATGTGTTTGCGCGTGCGTGCGTGCGTGTGTGTGATAACGCTGGTTACACCTACTAGTCTATTATATAAATGATAGTAGTATGTGTGTTTGTGTATCCAGATAAAGCTTCAAAACTACACTACAAACCCCTACAATGTTGGTATTTTTTAATCATATTAATGATATTAGATTTCGTCTATATATATTTTATAGACACACTTTTATAAAATGCATGCCACGATATAATATGATCGTGGTTTTTGTAATCAACAACTTGTTAAATCAACACAGTTTTATTTTAGAAACACATATCCCACATCCACAACTCCAAAAAAATATATAATTGTTAAAATACAAACAGGAGAGACATAGGAAACTTGAGAATAAAAGAATCGCTACTGATAGAAAAATTAAAACCAGAAATTAACAATCGACCAGAGATAACCAATATTTTCCTTATACACCCGCAAACGACTCAATTATCTCCCTGGGATAGAATTCCAGAGTTGCTTCCCTTAGATTAAAAAAATGGCAGAATTACCGCCCCTTAACACAATTTTTCGAAACATTCAAAATAGCACACACACACACACACACAGAACTTGAATGCCTACTAGACACTATCCTCGAGTGTCTAAGGTCTCTCTGTACAGGGATTTGTCAGAATAACCTACCATGAGGATACTTTTTCCATAGAAGTAAACCCTGACCAAATATTCAAATCACATAGTATGCCCAAATAAGATCTCCTTTCTATGGCTAACCCACATTAGCTTTTATGAGGAATGGTGCACTTTCTCCAAGTGATGTTACCTCAAGTAATAGCACGAAGCTGGATACTCCACCAGACTAGATAAATTCTTGTCCTGGTATCCAATAAGACAAAGAAACCAAAACAAAAGATATACTACAATGTATGAAAATGGTTAATTGGGGAGAGGAAAATTATGTTCTCAATTTCTTTATTAACTCAGTGTTTCAGAGATAAAGAACTTAAATGGAACATTCGAATACCTATGTATCTCATATAGAGTTCAAGTGTTAGCCCCAGGTTGTGGGTCCCTTGATCGCTGAGAACTTCGCCTGAAGTAAAATAAAACAAAAAAATAGAGAAAATACTGCTGTCAAACTTTACATAGAAATATAGATTAAGACAGAGTGGCAACCTTGGTTGAAGTGAGTATCCCTAATGATGAAGGTCTGACCAGAGCTGAAAGAGAGAAACAGACTAAATATCAACCAAGTGAACCAAGTGCAAGAGAGATCCAGACAAATTTTACATAGTAATAATAAGAACCCATACTGTAGAGAACTTGAATGCCTACTAGACACTATCCTCGAGTGTCTAAGGTCTCTCTGTACAGGGGTTTGTCAGAACAACCTGGCATGCGGATACTTTTTCCATAGAAGTAAACCCTGACCAAATATTCAAATCGCATAATATTCGCTGCCCAAATAAGATCTCCTCACTATGGCTAACCCACATTAGCTTTTACGAGGAATGGTGCATCTTCTTCAAGTGATGTTACCTCAGGTAATAGCACAAAGCTGGATACTCCACTAGACTAGATAAAATGGCCAATTTAAATCAAATAAAAAAAACAGCAGCATAGAGAATTGATCTACATTTCTTACCTCTTGATAATGGGGGATGCCCCCGAAAATATTTGAGGAAATGTACCATCTACAGTCAAGTTAAATAAATACTTATTGAAGATTATTGAACTCTCATTATTGATTTATTCTTTCCAATGACTAAATAATTCCTGAATTGATAAGCCTTCAAACACACCTTTTTAAACTTTTATTTATTTCGCAAAACGATTATCTGACAGGACAAAGAGTTTGATCAGTATGGGGAGGGTAGCCGATCGTATGATGGCAGAAGTGCGTCACTGGCTGCTCTCTCTTCTCTTTGTCTGATTGTAATTGTTTTTACTTGTTTTTATTTGCATCGCCCTAACATTCCTTGAATAGAAGTTTATTTATTTATTTGTGGGCTGTTATCCTCATCATAGTTGTTGTTGTTGTTGTTGTTGTTGTTGTTTCACGTTTCGGCCAATTATTCCTCTGGCCTTTATCAAGTGGTTAACTGCAACAGAATAGTAATTACTGCCTTCCATAGTTGTTGTTATCGCACCATATTTTAGCCAACTAATTCTCTGGCCGGTTTTGGGTTATCCACTACAACACAGGCCCCAAGGAATAAAAAAATTCAGCTTTAAAAATATTCGACGATAAGAAAAAGATCGTTATATTTATGCTAGAAAATAAATAGCCATTTTCTATATTACCACGTGACCTCATACCTCTTAAACTGGAAGGGGGGAGGAGAAGAGGCCGCTTCAAAACCAACACCGTCTTTCTCTTTTCTCTTTCTCTCACCAACTTACTCTTCTCTCTCTCTCACCCTCTTTCTCTTGACCTCCTACCACTGTTACACTGGGGGGGGGGGAAGAGGCAGCTTCAAAACTAACACCCTCTTTCTCTTTTCTCTCTCTCTCTCTCTCACCCTCTTTCTCTTGACCTCCTACCACTGTTAAAATATCTTTATTTTTTAAAATCATGTAAAAGAGCATTTTTTCGCTGTATCTAATCGTTTAAATTACAATCGTTTAAATTACAATCGTTTAAATTACAATCGTTTTAAAACAATTATGTCCTCTTTTCAGGACATTAAATAAAAGATGGAGAAAAAGCAAATTCGCACAATTTTCTTATTTCAATTCAAGCTAGGCCGAAAATCTGCTGAAACAGCTTGCGATATCAATGAAGCATTTGGCCCAGGAACCACTAATGAATGCACAGCACAGTGGTGGTTTAAGAAATTTCGTGGCAGCAACAAGATGATGAGTGTAGTGATTGACAATCAAGAGCGTTAGTCGAAGTCAATCCATGCACAACTGTTTTAGCATTTGCAACGTACGGTCGGACATTGTCATGGAGGAGAACGGAGCCTTTTCTGTTGACTACTGCTGGGTGCTGTTGTCACAATTTCTTATGCATTTCATCCATTTGTTGACAGTGTTTCTCTACCGTAATGGTTTTTCCTGCATTCAAAAAAACTAATGGATGGGACCAGTCGTAGGCCACCAAACAGTCAGCATGACTTTCTTTTGGTTCAACTTTGGCTTCAGGAAGTGTCGTGGAGCTTCGTTGGTGTCTAACCACTGAGCTGGGCGTCGCAGGTTGCCATATAGAGGCCACTTTTCATCGCAAGTTTCAACCCGGTCGAAACGGTTGTTCTTGTTGCTTAAATGCAGGGAAGATGACACTTTTGGTTGTTGTTCAACTCGCGAGGCAGCCATTTATCAAGTTTTTTTATTTTTCCAATATCTCTCAAGTGGTTGGAACTCATCGGACATGTTACATCTAATTCAGAAAAAAATTCAAAGATGGCGTAACAACATGAAAAAACAATTTTCGGACTTTGTAATCATGTTCATATGCTTTCATTTTCTTTTAAAACTAGCATTTCAGTCCGGCGTTGCCCGGGTGTTTGGAAGTGTATGTTGAGCAAAAAAAAAAAAAAGCGATCAATTTTTTTTAACTTTGACGCCTATTATGACCCGTTAACATTTATTGTTTTGGGCTCAAATCAAGCTATTAAGTTAGATCCATGTTCAAGGAATCTATATTTAAAATTTCAAGTGTTTAGATCCGATATTGGCAGAGGAGTTCAGTAGAGTTCTCAAAGGTCAAATCGTTAAACTTTGACCACCTTAACAGACAAATTTCTGGCCGAAAATGGATTACAAAGATTTTCCCAAATCTTAGTATTCTGTATATCAAATTTCGAGTCTGTAGACTGAAAATTGACAGAGTTATTTTGTAGGAAAATGTACACAGACAGACACGTTCACTTTTATAGATAAGTGATTGCTTGAACAAGTTCAAACTACCTACTGTGGACGTATGAGCCTAAATCCCTAACAATGGGAGAGAACTATCAGGGGGCATATTTCAAACCACTGGCAGAAATGCAGCTTCAATCTTCAATGCATCTAGGAGAAGGAAAAACTGATGTCAAAGTATCCTCATGCTAGGTTGTTCTGACAAACCCCTGTACAGAGAGACCTTAGTGTGCGTGTGTGTGTGTGTGTGTGTGTGTGTGTGTGTGTGTGTGTGTGTGTGTGTGTGTGTGTGTGTGTGTGTGTGTGTGTGCTATTTTGAATGTTTCAAAAAATTGTATTAAGGGGCGGTAATTCTGTCATTTTCTTAATCTAAGGGAAGCAACTCTGGAATTCTATCCTGTACAGAGAGACCTTAGACACTGGATTACAGTGTCTAGTAGGCATTCAAGTTCTCTGTGTGCGTGTGTGTGCGTGTATGTGTGTGCTATTTTGAATGTTTCGAAAAATTGTATTAAGGGGCGGTAATTCTATTATTTTCTTAATCTAAGGGAAGCAACTCTGGAATTCTATCCTGTACAGAGAGACCTTAGACACTGGATTACAGTGTCTAGTAGGCATTCAAGTTCTCTGTGTGCGTGTGTGTGTGCGTGTATGTGTGTGCTATTTTGAATGTTTCAAAAAATTGTATTAAGGGGCGATAATTCTGTCATTTTCTTAATCTAAGGGAAGCAACTCTGGAATTCTATCCTGTACAGAGAGACCTTAGACACTGGATTACAGTGTCTAGTAGGCATTCAAGTTCTCTGTGTGCGTGTGTGTGCGTGTATGTGTGTGCTATTTTGAATGTTTCGAAAAATTGTGTTAAGGGGCGGTAATTCTGTCATTTTTTTAATCTAAGGGAAGCAATTCTGGAATTCTATCCCAGGGAGATAATTGAGTCGTTTGTGGGTGTATAAGGAAAATATTGGTTATCTCTGGTCGATTGTTAATTTCTGGTTTTAATTTTTCTATGGCGGAAACTCATACGTCCAAATCAACGAGAGAGTCCTTTATATATTAATGATGGGATGTTTCAATGTTCTTCCCCCCACCCCTCCGATTCTGATGCAATTACCGATTCCAATTCTTTATAAATCTCTTAATATTTAATTACAGAGTTGTTATTTTTTTTGTCTAATTTACCATAAAAACACATTTTAAATGTGCAGATATCTTCTAAAACGTAAAAATATTCTTTTCTGTGTGTGTGTGTGGGGGGGGTGATCTATCAATTTTATTAAAAACCAATTATTTATTATTACTACAGCAGTGGAAGATTTTACTTTAAACAAAATCAAATCATGAATTAAAAGAATCGTTTTTGGGATCGGAAATTAGACACAAAATTTTCCGATTTTTCTAATGCTGATTAATCATCCGAACACTAATATATATATATATATATATATATATATATATATATATATATATATAAATTACAATAAGTTTACCAAGGTAATCAAAATGGTAAACTTAAAATATATTATAAATATTAAAGAGTTAATATTTACAAGTAAAATAAACTCAGCCAGATGTAAAAGCTCAATAAAACCGAAAAGGAAATAGAGCTTATAATATGAACAAATGATTAATAAAACATGTTAAAAGACATCTTGAAAAAGAGTTAAAAACATATTTAATTTTAAAAAAGGAAGCACAAGATAAGTGGATAGTCCTATCCACTTATCTTGTGCTTCCTTTTTTAAAATTAAATATGTTTTTAACTCTTTTTCAAGATGTCTTTTAACATGTTTTATTAATCATTTGTTCATAATATATATATATATATATATATATATATATATATGGTAAATATTTTTTCGTAAACTGCTTCAATAGTTTCTGGGACTATTGCTTCATTGATCGAAGTATTATTTCAGCGTCCAAAGTTGGAAGTTGGCGAGAAATGACAAAATAATCTAGATTGCTAATTTATTTTTCATTTTATATATACTCATCCACATACAATATGGTTTCGCAGCTCAGTGCAATATGTGTGTGTGGAAAATATATTTGTATTTATTTTTTAAAAAATCACTTAAACTTATCAAAGGGGAATACCTTATTTGCATTGACGAATACAGACTAATTTATATATATATATATATATATATACTAGCTGTACCCTGCCACGCGTTGCTGTGGCTCAAATTGGCGCAATGGAAAAAGTTCCAAAATGAGAAAAAGCATGTTTCTTAAAGGTTTAATTTTCCATTTTGCATGGGTACACAGTTTTTGTTGTTCCATTTTCTTAGCTGATATAGAGATTTTCCGGTTTGGCGACTCTTGAATACGTAATATAAATTGTCCATGTGAAAAAACAGTCAGTGTGTAACTGTAAGGCCCACAATTGTAAAGATTGTTTCCTGTGCTTTGTTGATGGTTATTGCAAATGACAATAAAATTGGAAAGTTCAATTTCCTAAAGTGTAATGATGTATCCGGTGGAATCATAGGAATGCATGGAATGAAGATATATTCATCTGTGAAAGGTCCTGTTAAGATTGTTGTTTCTATGATATTGTTTGTTAATTTTTTTTTACTGCAAGCTATGTGCCATTGCAAAGCATGGATTGGTTTATATTTCACAACAGGATAATTAGTACACCAAATTTCAGTTGCAATACATGCGGTGGCATCCCTGGCAAATATAGCTGTTGGATAATTAACCACTTTATCTGCTTTCACAACAGTGTCGATGGATTTGTATTTGACTACCTCACTTGGAATTTTACATTGAATAATAGTGTTAAGTTCATGGGCATCTTTGTATTGACCCGCAAGAATAGCTCATTCACTCAGTCAAATGGAATTCTTATAATTTGAATATCTGCAAAAACCTTTTAAATTAACTATTCTTTTGATGAAATAAAATTACAGAAATTACAGAAATTAAAAGTCAAAGAATTTTGCCCTTAACTAATCAGATGGCACTTTTTCGTACCCAATTTCCCTCAAGTGATGCAAAAGTTTTTGTGCGGAACGAACAGTCTGCAACTGGTCATGCATATTTTGAGTTAAGTTTAATGTCTTCACATGGAAGAAAAAAGTAGAGTATTTGAGGCAAGCATTTATTTCATCTGTTGGTGTTGATTGAAGAATAACAGGTAACATTTGTCTGAAATCTCCTGCAAACAATATTACTGCATTCCCAAATGGTCTGACATTGCCACGCAAATCTTGCAAGGATCGACCAAGAACCTCAAGTGATTTTTTGCGTACCATTGTGCATTCATCCTAAATAATAAGTTTGCATTTCTGCAATATTTTTCCCCATATTGGATGTTTTGGAGATGTCGAACATGAGATTTTTGAAAAATTGAATGTTTTAAAGTAGAATAAATAATTCTTCTACTTGGCAGCAAGGTTGCAGGTATTCCTCATGCAGCAAGGGCTAAGGCTATGTCATTTTGTTACCAAATGGCTGCCAAAATCAATTTAATTAGAAAGGTTTTACCAGTTACTTCTGGTGCTGTTCAAGGTAGCAGTAATTTCCAAATAACTTCTATTCTCACAGTCAGTAAATTAGGTGACTAAAATAGGATTTATCCATGTTTTGACAATGCCTTATTCACTGTAATTAATTTAGGAGACTAAAATAGGATGAGGGATTAGAGATGGACAGATAGAGAGGAAGATGTATAGATAGAAAAGAGAAAGTGAGAGGAAAATAGAGAAAGAGAAGGAGATAGAGAGATAAAGAGATTGATAGATAAACAGAGAGAGGGGAAGAGTTAGAAACAGAGGGGGATGAGACAGAGGAAAGGAGAGAGATAGAGGGAGTTAGAGAGAGAAAGGGGCTCAAAGAGAGATGGAGAGGGTGATATAGAGAGAAAGATAGATTGAGAGAGGGAAAGGGAGAGATGGATAGAGAGATATATTAAGAGAGGAAGAGAGAGGGGGGGAGAAACAGAAGGTGAACTCACTTCACCGTTTGTTTCCTTGTTCAGTAGAGAAGAAATCTTTCGAGACTGAGGCAATTTTAATGTTTTGTTATTATCCAGAGTACCCCTTTTTTTTGGGGGGGGGCTAGATTTTCCTCACATTAGAAACCGACCGGGTTATCTGTAATTTCACTTAACAAATTAATAAAAGAAAAACATATTGTAAAATTTGAATTTAACATGAAAATACTATTTTAAAAAATAGTACGATAACATAAGTGCATAAGTGCCACTTTAGGTACACCTTGGGCGTTGAGTTCCATGGCGACCAGCATAATTATTTAATGGTCGTTCCCTTAGCACCCCCGTCCCCCAGCAAGGCTAATGCATGCGCACGTAACATTTTTTTTATTTACTGACGTTGGCTTAGTAACTAAACGATTTATTGATAATTTCGTAACCCTTAAACGCATGCCGGAAGATTTAAATTGGTTCATTATTGTTTAAATGAAAAAAAAAGTTTCATTCAACACAAAACCAAAAACACATTAATGATAAATGATTTATTATTGTATTCATTGAAATTTACTAATTTTTAAATAAAAAAAGTAAAAAAAAAAGTTAATAAAAAATAGTTGCTTATGTGCGCATAAAAAACTTTCTTTTTTTTTTTTAGATTAGGTCCACCTTTGAATCACCCCCCCCCCCCAACCTCCAAATCTTGAGAACAACTTCCGGAATAAACACCACTCTTGGAGGGGGGGGGGCGATTTGCAAAATTTAACTGATATTTGTTGTCAGCATACCCACCCGAAAATACTATTAAAAAAACAGTGCCCGTGGCAGAGAAGTAAATTTATTTATCAATAAAAGTCGTCATTTAAAAAAGATAATTGTGGAGGTGGACCTAAATGTAAATATTTACCCAAAAACTTATCCCGAAGTTTATTGCAAAAAAGTTTTGTTTTTGCACTATTCAACAATTTGTTCATCCGCGCATGTAAATTAAAAAATATTTGTAAAAGTGAGAAGTTATCAGTAAATGATTTAGTTTTTTTTTTTAATTTATTTATTTATTTATTTTTTTACATTAGGTCCACCTCCACAAATGTTAAGAACGACTTTCAGAATAAACACCCTCAACCTCCCCATGTTAACAACGGATTTCGGAATAAACACTATTTGGGGGGGGGGATATTTAAAAAAAAAAGTCGATAAAAGTCGTCATTTAAAAAGAAATTTAAAATTAAATGTTTGTAAAAGTGAGAAATTATTAATTTAATAATTATTAATAAATGTTTAGTAACATTTTTCGGTGCTAATGCAGAGAGTGATCCGCGCTATTTTTTAAATCGTGTTTTTTTTTTATTCCAACCAATCTTATATCGAAAAACAAAAAAAAAACTCAAAAAGCAAGCGACAAACTTTTTTTTTTTTTTTTTGCCTTATATAATAAAGAAAAAATGTGTAAATTAAAAAATTTGGAAGATAAACAAATGAATTATGTTTTTTTTTGTTTTGTTTTTTACTTACTAAACAGAAAATGAAATCTTTCGTCAATTCGTGGCTGTGAAATGAATCGAACCGGAAGTTCAGTTTTATCAACAGAACAGATTCGCACCACGGTTAAAAAAATATATTTATTTTATTTAATATTTTAATAATTCACGAGGTAAATTTATTTTAATAACATAAAAACATGCCTCGACTCTAAAGATGGGTTGTCTGAAAATTTCGAATAAATTGGTAACGTAGAAATATGGTTTTATTCGTTTGGAACGAACCAAATTTACATTTATATATGTATGTATATATATATATATATATATATATATATATATATATATAGTCTAAAGAAGCTTTGAATAAAAAAAAATGCAAAAATAAAAATAAAGAATGCAGTTTAAATTCCCGGTAGGAAAAATATATTAACTTTAACCTATCGCACACTTAGCAACTACATAATCTGACTTCCAAAATGTTTATGGCAAAAGAATCCATTTATATAAGGATGAAGAAAAAAAAAACTTTACTAAAATTGTTAAATAAAAATAGACTTAGTATTTGCATAAGCAAATATATATATATATATATATATATATATATATATATATATATATATATATATATATACATACATATACATACACACACAAGCAAACAGTTAATAAAACATGTTAAAAAACACTTTGAAATGAGTTAAAGACATATTTAATCTGAAAAGGAAACACTTGATAAGTGGATAGTCCTTAATCCGTGGAGTTTCGAAGAAATACTTTCCTTCTCATCAGAGGGTAGGAATTAGCAAAATGCGGGATCGGATTTTGCATGCAAAAGTATTTGATGAAACAACAAGTCAAAGATCTTACTTGATAACAAAAAAGTGAAGCAGAGGGAATATAGTGAAGAAAAAGGTGATTACACATGAATGGATAGTCTGGTGGAAGATGATAAAACCGGACGAGAGTGCTCAATGTGTAGCCAGAGCAGTATATAGGAAATTTATTGCTGTGAGTCCAGAATGAATTTACATATTGTTTCAGCTAGGAAGATATCCTCAAAAGATGAGGAGAAATCCGACCAGCTTTGTCAGAATTCATAGTGTGTGTGTTTGGGGGGTGTGGGGGGGGGTGATATACAGAATACTGAGATTTGGGAAAATCTTTGTAATCCATTTTCGGTCAGAAATTTGGCTGTTAAGGTGGTCAAAGTTTAACGATTTGACTTTTGAGAACTCTACCAAACTCCTCCACCAATATCGGGGTCCATCTATGAATTCTGACGAAGCTGGTCGGATCTCTCCTCATCTTCAGAGGATATCTTCCTAGCGGATACAATATGTAAATTCATTCTGGACTCAAAGCAATAAATTTCCTATATATATATATAGATATATATATATATATATATTGCATACAAATTATGTAATATAAAATAAAACAAAACACGTGTAAAAGTTTTTTTTCCTTTTAATATTTCTTTTTAAAATCAACAGAAAAAAAAAAGAAAACAGAACTTCAGAATAACGTTATGCAAATTTGTGATCATTTGTTTTTTGTTGATAGGGGAAGGGCTTTTCTAACATCATTTCAAAATACAAATATGTTTCAGTTTCAAAGAATTGTTTCGTTTTGCTTTTGTTTTTTTTTCAAGTCAATTTCGAGTCGGATTTTATTTCACACAAATTCCGTTGACCATATTGAGTCATGACGAGGCTGATGTCATTGATGCCGTTTCAAACACATTTTGTGAATGTAGATGATTTAGTTATTAAAAAAACAAAAAATTTCATAAAAAAAGGATCAAGAATTCTTTGTATTAAAGAGTTACCTCCCGTGATTTTTTTAACTAAAAGAAAAAAAAAAAAAACAACAATGTTCAAAACCATTTTCAAAAAAAAAAATAAATAATGTTTAAGCTGTTTAACCGACCCCCATAAATAATCAAATCCTATCATTACATCATTAACGATTACTAGACTATCATCTTACATTCATAAAACCGTATTTATAGAATCTTTTAGTCAAGATCAAAGTGTAGTATCTGTTCGTCAGATGCTGCACTTCCATTTCTTGTTCTCTTTCGGTGGAGGAGAAATCCTTCACGACTGAGACAATTTTTATTTTTGTACCTTTTCTCCACGTTAAAAAACGACCCTGGTGTCTAACTCTGTCCCGTGGGGAGGCAGAGTAAATAGGTGCATTCATAAAACCGTCACTTATCATAAAACCGTCACTTTCCAAAATGTTCTGACCGGTTTTGGAAAATTAAACATAAAAATATATTAGGTTGGTGTAAAAATAATGTCGTTTTTATATACATAGTTGAACGTTAAAAAAAAAGACATTATTTTTACACCAATCTAATCGTAAACACGTTGTGTAAATATGATGTATTCGGTGGAAGAACGACCTAAACACCAAACGTTGAAATTTAAAGATTTTTGTCACAAAACGCGTAAAATATCAAGGAGAATCTAATCAGTGAATCCAAAATATTTATGTGAAAATAAGTGTTTGAATATTTGATATACGTCTGTTGAAATATGGTTACTTAAGATTTTCCTTCTCTACCTAATTATGTTTTACTTGTTTTGATTTTTCCAGACTTACAAATCAACGAACACTAACATCATTGTTGTTCATTAAAGTCGAATATTTTAAAAAATTTAATTTTGTAAGCCCCTTCAAACATGAATAGAAGAAAGAGAACTAGAAAGGTTGACTAGTGGGAAAGAGAAACAGCAAAACGGAAGCGAAATAGTGGAGAAGAATGTGTCAGTAGCTCTTCAAAAAGCATTGTATGAAAGTGCAGGCTTGGAGAAGCATGTTCTAGCAAGAAAAAATATTTCGTAAAAAAATGATATTAGAGTGACACCATAAAATAGTCTTCGTATTTAAATAGTTAATAAATTTCTTCCATTACACGATTATTAAATCCCATTTAAACGCTCAAAGAAGTATCATTATGTTCCAAACATTTTACCTCTTTTTTTTTTTGTCAAAAGTATCAAGGCGCGCTTACGTCGTTCTTCAACCGACTGCGTCATATACGTATGTGTTATATCCAAAATGTAGGAAATTTTAAGTGAGAGCTCAATGCATAGCAAAAATAAAAGTTAAAATAAAAAAAAAAAAAACAAATAGTATGTGCTAAGTTTTTGGTTGTTTTTTTTTCTTTTAACTTATATAAAAATTTCGAAATGACTTCAGTAAATTAAAAAAATTTATGGTAAATTTATTATTCTATAAATATTATTTTGCTAACACACTTCCTCTGATGATATGAGCCATTTATTCAAATTCTATGGAATAAGGAAAAAAAAAACTTTAAATCTTTGTATTACTTGTCGAATAACAAATTAGCCATAAATTTTTTATTTACTTCCAAATTTTCATTTATAATATTGCTCTATCTTGTATATTGAGATTTTTCATTTGGTTAAGATCGTCTTATAAATATTTATACAAATATCTATATGGACCTTAAGTTTACAGTATTGCGAATTCTTTAACGTGAAATTATTTCAATATTTTCTTGAAAATATATATATATATCCACAAATACACCATCATGAACATTCATGTATATATATATATATATATATATATGCTAGTGATGCTGGTTATGTGGGGTGAACTTCCTTGCATTTTCAGACTCGTATAAACTACCACGTTCCATCCAAGATTAGACAGGGTAAGGTAAGATCTAGGAGTCTCCCTTCTTCTACAACTTTAGACTCTACCATTGGCCAGCATTTGGTTGAGAATCCTTGTTGTTCCAATCAATATAAATAATGGGGCAGATTGCTGAAACAATCTTTCACTGGGTGATTGTATCACCCAGTGAAAGATTTTTACAGAATATTGAGATAACCTGCCCCCACTAAAAATAGAGTGGTTTGAGGTTCTTCATAGAGCAGATTCTAAAAATCATTTTAAAATTTTGGAATCTGTCGATTGTGATTCAAAAACCTTTGTGCCAACAGAAGGAATTGTTAAAAACGTTAAATCTCTTTGGGGAACTTTGACTACCTCCTTTTTGTTTTTTATTCTCACTCACGGTGCCATCGCCTTAATATATATATATATATATATATATATATATATATGAATGGAAATGTATAAAAAAGAATACGAAATATATATATAGAATGTCAGGAAGCAATGAAAAGAAATCAAATAAAGTGATCGACGATATATATTTATATATATGGATAAACTAACATAGATTGGGCGTTATTAATCACTTATTAAAAACCTAAAAACAATTATTAATCACTTATTAAAAACCTAAAAACAATTATTAATCATTTATTAAAAACCTAAAAACAATTATTAATCACTTATTAAAAACCTAAAAACAATTATTAATCACTTATTAAAAACCTAAAAACAATTATTAATCACTTATTAAAAACCTAAAAACAATTATTAATCATTTATTAAAAGCCTAAAAACAATTATTAATCATTTATTAAAAACCTAAAAACAATTATTAATTATTTATTAAAAGCCTAAAAACAATTATTAATCATTTATTAAAAACCTAAAAACAATTATTAATCACTTATTAAAAACCTAAAAACAATTATTAATCACTTATTAAAAACCTAAAAACAATTATTAATCATTTATTAAAAGCCTAAACACAATTATTAATCACTTATTAAAAACCTAAAAACAATTATTAATCATTTATTAAAAACCTAAAAACAATTATTAATCACTTATTAAAAACCTAAAAACAATTATTAATCACTTATTAAAAACCTAAAAACAATTATTAATCACTTATTAAAAACCTAAAAACAATTATTAATCATTTATTAAAAACCTAAAAACAATTATTAATCACTTATTAAAAACCTAAAAACAATTATTAATCATTTATTAAAAACCTAAAAACAATTATTAATCACTTATTAAAAACCTAAAAACAATTATTAATCACTTATTAAAAACCTAAAAACAATTATTAATCATTTATTAAAAGCCTAAAAACAATTATTAATTATTTATTAAAAGCCTAAAAACAATTATTAATCATTTATTAAAAACCTAAAAACAATTATTAATCACTTATTAAAAACCTAAAAACAATTATTAATCATTTATTAAAAGCCTAAAAACAATTATTAATCATTTATTAAAAGCCTAAAAACAATTATTAATAATTTATTAAAAGCCTAAAAACAATTATTAATCATTTATTAAAAACCTAAAAACAATTATTAATCACTTATTAAAAACCTAAAAACAATTATTAATCACTTATTAAAAACCTAAAAACAATTATTAATCATTTATTAAAAGCCTAAAAACAATTATTAATTATTTATTAAAAGCCTAAAAACAATTATTAATCATTTATTAAAAACCTAAAAACAATTATTAATCACTTATTAAAAACCTAAAAACAATTATTAATCATTTATTAAAAGCCTAAAAACAATTATTAATCATTTATTAAAAGCCTAAAAACAATTATTAATTATTTATTAAAAGCCTAAAAACAATTATTAATCATTTATTAAAAACCTAAAAACAATTATTAATCACTTATTAAAAACCTAAAAACAATTATTAATCATTTATTAAAAGCCTAAAAACAATTATTAATCATTTATTAAAAGCCTAAAAACAATTATTAATTATTTATTAAAAGCCTAAAAACAATTATTAATCATTTATTAAAAACCTAAAAACAATTATTAATCACTTATTAAAAACCTAAAAACAATTATTAATCACTTATTAAAAACCTAAAAACAATTATTAATCATTTATTAAAAGCCTAAACACAATTATTAATCACTTATTAAAAACCTAAAAACAATTATTAATCATTTATTAAAAACCTAAAAACAATTATTAATCACTTATTAAAAACCTAAAAACAATTATTAATCACTTATTAAAAACCTAAAAACAATTATTAATCACTTATTAAAAACCTAAAAACAATTATTAATCATTTATTAAAAGCCTAAAAACAATTATTAATCATTTATTAAAAACCTAAAAACAATTATTAATCATTTATTAAAAGCCTAAAAACAATTATTAATTATTTATTAAAAGCCTAAAAACAATTATTAATCATTTATTAAAAACCTAAAAACAATTATTAATCACTTATTAAAAACCTAAAAACAATTATTAATCACTTATTAAAAGACTAAAAACAATTATTAATCATTTATTAAAAGCCTAAACACAATTATTAATCACTTATTAAAAACCTAAAAACAATTACTAATCATTTATTAAAAACCTAAAAACAATTATTAATCATTTATTAAAAACCTAAAAACAATTATTAATCATTTATTAAAAACCTAAAAACAATTATTAATCATTTATTAAAAACCTAAAAACAATTATTAATCATTTATTAAAAACCTAAAAACAATTATTAATCATTTATTAAAAACCTAAAAACAATTATTAATCATTTATTAAAAACCTAAAAACAATTATTAATCACTTATTAAAAACCTAAAAACAATTATTAATCACTTATTAAAAACCTAAAAACAATTATTAATCATTTATTAAAAACCTAAAAACAATTATTAATCATTTATTAAAAACCTAAAAACAATTATTAATCATTTATTAAAAACCTAAAAACAATTATTAATCATTTATTAAAAACATAAAAACAATTATTAATCACTTATTAAAAACATAAAAACAATTATTAATCACTTATTAAAAACCTAAAAACAATTATTAATAATTTATTAAAAACCTAAAAACAATTATTAATCATTTATTAAAAACCTAAAAACAATTATTAATCATTTATTAAAAACCTAAAAACAATTATTAATCATTTATTAAAAGCCTAAAAACAATTATTAATCATTTATTAAAAACCTAAAAACAATTATTAATCACTTATTAAAAGCCTAAAAACAATTATTAATCATTTATTAAAAGCCTAAAAACAATTATTAATCACTTATTAAAAACCTAAAAACAATTATTAATCATTTATTAAAAACCTAAAAACAATTATTAATCATTTATTAAAAGCCTAAAAACAATTATTAATCACTTATTAAAAACCTAAAAACAATTATTAATCATTTATTAAAAACCTAAAAACAATTATTAATCACTTATTAAAAGCCTAAAAACAATTATTAATCACTTATTAAAAACCTAAAAACAATTATTAATCACTTATTAAAAACCTAAAAACAATTATTAATCATTTATTAAAAACCTAAAAACAATTATTAATCATTTATTAAAAACCTAAAAACAATTATTAATCACTTATTAAAAACCTAAAAACAATTATTAATCATTTATTAAAAACCTAAAAACAATTATTAATCACTTATTAAAAACCTAAAAACAATTATTAATCATTTATTAAAAACCTAAAAACAATTATTAATCACTTATTAAAAACCTAAAAACAATTATTAATCACTTATTAAAAGCCTAAAAACAAAATTTGTTTTGATAACTTGGTTTCTTTCCTCATTTAGTTTTTCTTTCTTTCTTCCCATCAATGAAGTAAAGTCATTTTAGTTTATAAATCTTTTCTTTTTTTAACAAAGAAAAAAAAAATGTTCAGTACTAAGGGAGACAATTCTTACCTTAAAAATATCAGTTATGGTCCTTGCTCATTTTAATTTCTTTATTTTTGAGACTAGCTAAAAATCTATTGCCGTAGAACAATACGAAATGAAAACTTTATTTTTCAGCTTAAAGAGTTTAGTATTATTTTAAGTTTTTTGTCAGAGGTTAGATGTTTCATTAACTTTCAACTTCTGTTACTAATTCGATTGTGCTACCCTTCAGCATTAGGTAGTCATCGAAAGATCCCGTTCCCTTAAGTGACTTATAAATCATTTTGGCCATCAACTTCAACGTGACACGCTTTTGGATGACTAATAACGACTGATGTAGCTATACCAGTTAAGACGATGTTGTGCAATACTTTTTTTCTTTTTTTTATATATATATATTTGTTGGATAATGGAGCCGAGCAATACCGGGTTTTCGGGAAATAACAAAAAACATCTTGTGAGGTAAATGCGGCCAAATTTTCGACCGCTGACGTAGAAGGACTTAAATCGAATAAAACAAAGAAAAATTCCGATTCATGCAATAAGAAAAAACAAATTGTTTGGTTAGACAGCCGTCGTGAGAATATTTTCAGTCGGACGGTTGTCGCCAACCTCATCCTATCTCTTTGTCATCACACACAGTTTACCAAAATATAAAGCATTTCATTTATCTCAACAAAGGAATCGTTCCTTTTGTTATTGAAAAAAAATATACATTCATAAGCATTGGAAAAGCGGAACTGAAGATTTTATACATACATGTCGAGACAAATTTGCTCGTTATAACATGGGGGGGGGGCGATAGTATGGTTTAATCATTTGTCCAGCAAACTTAACAAGGAGGAAATGGAGAGAAAAGCCACCTGTTAACAGCGATTGTCCGCATGTTTTCCTCATCACTACAATTCGCCACTTTGTCTCTCTCTCTCCATAACCACAAGCTTAAATTGTCAAAATAAAGTAGTTTGTTTTTTATCTCAACGGAATCATTCATTTTGTTATTGAAACCAAATATACATTCGTACACACTGGAAAAGCAGAACTGAAGATTTTATGCATAGTTTATGCTCACTCAAATACATTATTTGCATCTTTCGGCTCCTTTCCTTATATCAGAGATTAGACGTTTTGCTAATAGCTTTCAATTTCTGTTACCAATTCGCTTGTGCTGTTCATCAGCATCAAAGGATTCCCTCCTCCATATCTATAACTCACTTTGGCACATCAATGTCAATGTGAGACGCTTTCGACTGATAACAGCTGACACACCAGTTATATTATTTTAATTGGAATTCATTATCGAGATGAGTTTTATTCATTAATTTATTGCAGACTAGGGTCCTCATCTTTTTTAGATATTGTTTCACGACGTTTCAGCCAACTATTAGGGGAATCACCAGATAAAATCTACAGGCAATTTTTTCAGATTAAGCAGCCCACTTAAAAGTAGCCCGATATATTTAATCTTTCTCTTATTGACCAACTGACACCACAGGACAAAATGCAATTTTTTTTCCAACAAGATGATGCTACATGGCACACGTCTCACAGATCACTGACACGAGTTTGTGACGTTTACGGAAGAGAGAACAATAAGCAAAGGGTTATGGCCACCATGTCCCCCGGACATGTCATCATGTGATTTTTATCTTTGGGGACTTTAAAACAAAAAGTTTATGCAAATAATCCTCACAGTCTAGACCAACTAAAGGAGAACATTACCAACATTATTAGAGGAATCACCAGATAAAATCTACAGGCAGTATATGCAAACATTGTTAAACGTGCCCAGAAATGCATAGATGTCAACAAGGAGCATTCCAGCATCGTTTATAACATTAAACGTAATGTAAACAATAAGGGAATGTTCCTCCTCTCTACTACACTTTCTGGGCTACTTTTAAGTGGGCCACCCTGTATAAGACATCGCAATCACAGGTTGAAGACGGCAATGTTTTGAAAAAAGAAGATACAATAAATGATTGAAAACTCTTGAAAAAAAACAAAAAACAATGTTATTTCTACGTAATTTGATACATATTTAATGTATTTTTATACATAAATTGAAAAAATGCTGATTCATATATATATGATTTAGTTGGAATTCATTATTGAGATGCATATCATTTATTAATTGAGCACTATTATCCTCATCTTTTCTTAGTTGTTGCTTCACAACGTTTCGGCCAACTATTCTTCTGGCCTTCGTCAGGTGGTAACCACGACGGAATAGAAACTCTGAATCTCCTGACTGCATTCTCAGCAATTACTGCTGTCCATAGTTGTTGTCATCTCACCACGTTTTTGACCAAGTAAGCCTCTGGCTGGCTTTGGGTAGGATTGAAACCGCTATCTTCAGACAATTCTCACCTGAAACCATAGAGATTCAACGTCTCTATCCACTGCAGCACAGGCCCCACCTTACGAAGACCAGAGGAATAGTTGGACGAAACATCGTGAAACAACATTTAAGAAAGATGACGATAATAGTCCGCAATAAATAAATAAATTAACCAGTCATATTGTTGTTCAATATTTTCTTTTAATTTTTTTATTAATATATATTATCCTAGATACAATGTACATTGCCACTCGGACATAAGGGGTTACTATTTATGGCCGTGTCTACACAGACAAATGTGAATGCTAAATTATGAAACATCAGTTGTATTATGAACTATAATGTATATTAGAAAAAACTTATTTTGTAAAAATAAAATATATTCTCTGTGAATGAGATGAGATCCAGGCTTAACCTTAATTCAGTAGATGAAGATGTTTTGGTCACATCCGATGAATGGCAGTCAACAAATAGCTAAGAATGAAATTTGAAGTTCCTGGAGACTGTCCAAGAGATCAACCTAGGACCTGAAACATCATTGGTTAATATAAGCATTGGCAATGAATTGAATCAAGTGGAGGGAAGCTATTCAACCGAGTTGACGACTCAAATCTCCAACTCTCGAATTTGGGGAACAAGCGACGATAAATATGCAGTAGTAGTAGTGGTGGTCAGAGTGTTAATTTGAGATGGACAATAGAAAAACTGATTTCTAGTCGTCCCTCTTGATTGCGGTGTAATACTGATTCTGTGCAGTTCTAGGAGGTCCACCCTTCCAGGCTTTGCCGTCACTCTTTTAGAAGATGGTTAGTTTATTACTAATCGCCTGAGGTGCCCTTACCAAGGAATGCCACCGGGGCTGCCCAGTCACATTTTGCAGGTCAGAGTGTTCCTCCTTAGGGATGGGGAGATGGGGGATGTCACTGACTTTTCAACCCGACTTTCCGCCCTTGGTGTCACTGTTTTCGCAGTGAGAGAGAACTAAGCACCTAACGTAATTGGAAGCTCATCAAAAATATTGCCACTCAACATTCCAATTCTGCAAATATTAAAATCAGATGAGTAAACCTTTATCGTCGAGCCTTGGAAATCTATGTATATTTCTAGAAAAGTGAGAATGTTTGTGTGTGTGTGTTAGGACAACTCTCAACCGATATACTCAACGAATTTTTGATATACAAACTTGAAATTTGGTATATAGGGTATTCAAGCATTTGGAAGCATTTGCTAAGGGGTCAAAATTGAAAAACTGTTGGGGGGGGGGGAGTCATCGGATTTTTATCTGGTTGTCAACTGTTTCACGAATGTGCATACGTGATATATCGTCCACATGACAGATTCTTCAGGTTTACAATAAGTAGGTTTGAAAATACATTTTAAAGATTGTGGCAAGCTAGCCTAATGGTTATCGTACTTGACTCACTGACCATTTTAATCCATATTTTGTAAAATGCGGTTAGTTTTGGCAGGCATTTAAAATATATTTGAAAGAAAAGAACCAGATTCCAAAATAAAAACTAAGATTGATATAAAAATAAACTCCAGGACATTAAAAACGCTCCACAGAACTGATAACGCTTCTTCAGAGGGTATGCTTCGGTTGTGTTGGCACTGTTTGAGAATCAAAATTTTGTTAGAAAGCCGAGACATTTCTAGCTAGAATTGTTTGCTTTGAAATCAGAATTGTTGCAACTTCTGTGATGTTTATCAACCGAGCTTGGACTGAGTTTGATTCCATTGTGCATGAGATATTGATGTTACACCTCATGTACACCTTGAGAACAGTTAAGACAGAAATTTTTTAGCTTTGTCGATTCTCTTTGCCAAAAACGGCAGAATTTTTTCCAACTAGAAATCATATACATCAGTATTAACAAATTAATCGTTTTTTTCAATTTTAATGTGAAAATATGATTTGGTTTTCAAATATTTTTCAGGATTGAATACGTTTAAAAACCAGACATTTGCACCATACAATTATCACCTATGAAATGAGCCAAATTATTCTGTAAAGGGCAGTTGTGTGTGTGTGGGGGGTGCAGTTAAAACTCCAAAATAACAAAACAAATACCCACAAGGTTCATATCTGCTTTATCGGCATTACCCCAGATGAACATCTAAAATGTAGAAAGAAATTATTCATCCTGTGACCCTAACTTGATGCAAATTTCATCAGTGGAAGGGGGTAGGTTTTTTTTAGCCAGATTATGAACCAACTAAAGGGAAGTAAATAACTTTTTTTTTAATTAAAGAGTTAATTCCCTTATGCCAACTCATTTTTAGAGGAAGCTATAAAAATGAGTGTGTGTGTCCAGAAATAGACAATGGCTAGAAAAGAAAAAAGGGATGAGTAGAGGGAGAGAGAAAGGGGAAAGAGACAAAAATAGAGAAAAGATAAAAAGTTTTAATAGAAATATGTTACTCGTTTGCCTGGAAAACACCAGGTAACCCTGCTAGCATGATAATAAATGTTATCAAAATACTATGTAAAATAAAAAAAAAATAAAAAATGAGATCTGATACATTATTATTGTTACTAATAAAACAAAATGTCTCATTTAATAATGTCTGAAATTTTCTTAATGAATAAAAATTATTTTTCATTTTCTGTGAACAATTTTAGTTCACAGAAAATGAAAAATAATTTTTATTCAACTCAAACTGTGTCATTTAATAACATTTTAATTTTATTGAGCAAACTTACTAAGATAGATATTCCAGCTAGTATATGTTCAAAGAAAATATTTTTCCTTATTCACTTCAAATTTTAGTAAATTATTTGTTCACGAAAGAGTGGCAATGGTTTGCTAAACATCGTTTAATAGCGTATGTGTGTGCTTCCTATGTATTCTGTTGTTACACAAATTTACTTAATATTAATTAAAGTGGATACTCCTGTTAGAATGCATAAATAGTGACAAATAAAAATTCTTTATTTTGTAACTTTTGTTGATTCAATGAATTCGATAACGGCAACACCAATAATAACAGCAGCAGAGATAAAATTGTCCATCGTGCAGACTACATAAGCGATTAGATCCGCCATTTTTTTTTTTTTTTTGTAAACAAACTCTCTTTTACGTTTTACATCCATAAAAATGGTTGTCTTTCTTTTGTAGGTGGAAACGCCAAATAAAACTTGGCGCTAATAATTTTTAAACTATAAAAAAATTGCAAAGATTTGTAGCCATTTTGGGGGGGTAGGGGATTCAAAAAGAGAAAACTCTTCTATTTATGAATTACATGGAGGTAAAAAAAAAAAAAAGAAAAGTGTTGTTCCACTATTATTTAATTGGTATGTCCGTCAACCCTGTTTGGAGAGTTTGTTTAATGTGAAAACACAATCATTGAACACAAATCGCTATTCCACTCATAACGTGAAAGGAGAGATAATTGGGGGTTAATACCTTTTCCAATATCATTCATGCAAAACTGAACACAATAAATCAAATTTGTTTTATTTGAATCCAGAATAAACAATCACATAGTCTGCAACCTTATCCATTACACCGACCATACAACTCAGAATCGAACTGTTTTTTGACGATGTATTCCCATATCTCAATATAAGGCTATCTGCATCAATCTGTAATACTAAATGAAGAAAATGCCATTTATGTCAGTATGTCATGATAAACGTTCACATACCATTTTTCTCAGTCTGCCACGCTAAACGTTGAAATAGCATTTTGTCAATCTGTCACACTAAATGTTGAAATAGCATTTTGTCAATCTGTCACGCTAAACGTTAAAATAGCAGTTTTGTTAGTCTGTCATTTGAATAATTATATTATACTCGAAAATTAACATAACATTTTATTAAAAAAATACAAACATAAGTGAATGAAAAACGTGACAATTCCTGTATTTTTAACAAATGCAAAAACAGTGAAACAAAACAGCAGTCATGTTTACAAAATTTGTGTTAGACATTCTGTTATTTTATTGTAAAAATAAAAAAAAGTAAAAAAAAGTAAAAAAAAAGTAAGTAAAAAAAAGTAAAAAAAAGTGAAAAAAAAAGTAAAAAAAAAGTTTAAAAAAGTAAAAAAAAAGTTAAAAAAAGTAAAAAAAAAAGTAAAAAAAAAAGTAAAAAAAAAAAGTAAAAAAAAGTATAAAAAAAAGTTAAAAAAAAGTAAAAAAAAAAAAGTAAAAAAAAAAAGTAAAAAAAAAGTAAAAAAAAAAAGTTAAAAAAAGTAAAACAAAAAAGTAAAAAAAAGTAAAAAAAAAAGTAAAAAAAAAGTTAAAAAAAGTAAAAAAAAGTTTTTAAAAAAAAGTAAAACAAAAAAAGTAAAAAAAAAAAAGTAAAAAAAAAGTAAAAAAAAAAGTAAAAAAAAGAAGAAAAAAAGAAAAAAGTAACTCTGACCAAGGATTATTAAGGACTTGTGCATTATATATAATTGTTTGTTTTTCATTATTTTTCTGATAGTCAGCATATGAAATGATCATTAAATGTATTCCATATTTGTTTACAGTCTACTGGGTTGTAAGTAAAGGACTTGATTGAGAGAGGGTTGTTATCTCCTCCGATTGATCTATCAGTACTCAAATCAAAACTGCTGATCTAATTAAATATAAAAATCAGTCATTTGAAACTAGAATAAATTTTTTTATTATTTTTTAAAACATGAACAAAAAATTTTCTGAAATCACTGACAAAACAGATGTTTTATGTAAATTTTCTTACTGAAGCTATTCCAGTCAAATGTAGAAGGGATTTCACATCTTTACTTACCGAGCCTTGGAAGTTTTTTCAACCTTTATAACTATTAAAAAGAAAAAATTTTAATCCCAGGTCTTTTGTTGGAAAACTATTGCTTGTCAATTAATCATTTGCGATCACTGTATTTGTTTGCTTCCAAGAATTCATACCAGTCCCAATATTATTTCCAGGATCATCAGTTGTTTAGTATGAAAAACTGTTTCGGGTATGTATATGTATATATATATATATATATATCTATATATATATATATATATATTATTAAGCCAGTTTTTATCCCTATTTACATTTTGTAAAACTTTGGTCCTTCTCTTCTGATAAGAAGCATTTAGCTTTGAAGTGTCATGGCTTAAAGAGGTTTCTTATTCTTATTGCTCTAATGATACGATAAAGTTATATATATATATATATATATATAGACACACTAGCTGGTAGCCCATAATTGCCCAGTCATACAATACGCTTAAACATGATATTTTAATTTATGCAGATTGCATATGTGTTATTATAGAATCAATCTTTTATTGATTCTTATATATTACGAGGAATAATTTGCCCGGTGGACTAATTTGCAATTAAAAAAATTTTTTTTAAATTATGATAATGTTGTTCATCAAATTCCGTCTGTGTTTGTTTACAATATGTCGTCAGCTGATATTTGAGTTTGACAATGAATGCCCTAAAAAGTCACTTCTGATTAATATTTAGTTTTAAAATGTACAAACGAAGAAATGATTTGCGGCGATTTTAAATGGTACCTCTTTTTTTTTTTTTATCATAAATTGAATTCATTAATAAGAAAAACTTAACATAAAATGGTGAGGCACACCCAGGCTTGAACAGGGTATCATTCGATCCGTAGTCGAATGTTCTACCACTAAGTTATATCTCCAGATGACAATAATCTGTTGTTTTATATTTAAGAAAAAAATGATTTGCTAAGATTTTATCATCTCCCTTGGATGGTGTAATGTGAAATATTCTTTTTCATTTAATAAGAAAGACTATTTTTAGGATCAGAGTCTTTTTGATTTTTCAATATTTATCAGATCAAATTCTGTAATAAAACATATCTAAGAACACTGCCAGATATATAAATTAGCTTTGTATGAAATTGGCCAAAAATAGGCTCAGCCGCTCTGAAACATATGAGGAAGGAACTCACCTACATAGAGTGACTTTTATATAAGAGATGAGATATATATATATATATATAAAGCTGAATATCTGTGTGTGTGTGTGTGTGTGTGTGTGTGTGTGTGGTCACGAATAGGCTCCTATATGGTTGACTTTGGCCTTTTGGTCAAGATCAAAGTGTAGTATCTGCTCTTCAGATGCTGCAAGCTATGACTAGCTATGACTAGCAAAGACCAGATGTGGGGGCAACCCCACATGCCTGACCTTTAACCAGCTCCCATTTCCCACCTCTCGGGAGCTGGTCCCCTTTTTCCCTTCCCCCTCCCTTCACTCCTCACATTAAAAATCGGCCTTGTGCCTAATTTGCTCGGTGGGGGAGCAAATAAATACCATCTGTTCTTCAGATGCTGCACTTCTATTTCTTGTTCTCTTTCGGTGGAGGAGAAATCCTTCACGACTGAGACAATTTTTATTTTTGTACCTTTTCTCCATGTTAAAAAACGACCCTGGTGTCTAACTCTGTCCCGTGGGGAGGCATAGTAAATAGGTACATATAATGATAGATGTATCGAGACACAGGAATGAGTATGTTTGATCTGGCAGAACGGTGATTCGTTAAAATTGTAGGGTCTGCGTTCGCGCCTGGTCCACAAAGTATGGAAATAAAAAATTAAAAAAAAAAAACGTTTGCAAGTGTTTTTGATATAAATGCGCAGAATAATACTTTGATAAGTATGTTTTAACTTAAATAGGGATGGTATAATAAAATTGTGGGGTCTGCGTTCATAGAATGGAAATAGGCACAAACTTTAATAAAGACTTTTCATATCTATCTGCGTAAGTATACTTTGATAATTTTGTTTCAGTTTGAAGAAATATGGTATAATAAAATTATGAGGTGTTCGTTCGCGCCTGACCTCCATAGAATGGAAATATGTCACAAAGTTTAACAAGGTTTTTTAATATAGATCCACAGAATATTGTGATAAGTGTTTCAGTGTGAAGATGTATGGTCTAATAAATTATGGGGTTTATCTATTTTATTTTTACTTTCATCATATTTTGCTTTGGTTTTGATACCCCCAAATTCGAAGGTATCTTTTTACAACCCTTCCTTTTCATAATCTATCATACTTTCATAAATCAGAGTTCATTTTCTGTAGGTTGTTTTTGAACCCAGTCAACGACTGGTACTTTTGCTAGTAATATATATATATATATATATATATATATATATATATATATAAAAGTGTTGGGACAATTAATCAAAAAAAAAAAAAAACCCCAAAAAAACCCTAACTTTTCAGAGTATCGTAATCAAAGAACTCAATGCTTATTTTACGATGCCAAAATGATTCTTTTAATTTCATCTTATTTAAAACTCGTACTAAAGAGAAAATGGTAAACATTCATTGATTTCACGATGCGAGTACAATTAAAATCTATATATCACTCCACGTTTGAGAAAATCTATGTCTAAAACACATCGTTTTTTTTTTCTTTTTTGTTTTGGTAATCTGAAAAGAAATAAAAATACAAATCTATACTAAATACTAAGAAATTTTTAAAAGAATCGAAATCGAGAAAAATATTGAGAAAAACATCCCATCACTAATGTATGGATATAAAACTTTATGAGGAAATACAGTACTTTAATTTCGAGTTTCAATATTTACTTAAATAGTGCTCAATACGAAAGTAAAGCTAGGTAGTAAGTTATGAAAATATATTTATAGCAATTCAGCTACACAGAATTTTCCGTGTTTCATTCTTGTTGAACAGCCTCGCAAAAATAAAAACAAAAATTCTGTGCAGCGTAATTGCACATTTTCTTTTCATAACTTACCATACTAATATGCATATAAAGTTATGTAAGCCCCTTTAAGAACTCGGTTCTTACTGTCGAGCACTTTACATCAAAATGAAATAAGTTGGTTACTTAAGCCCATGTGCGCAGATCATGATATCAAAATCATAAAATCACTCTCTGCTGTCTTTAATTTCATTTACGCCGTAGATAAATGTTAATTTAAACTATATTTCTCATGGTGAACATTGGCCGAGCAGTTTGTTCCTTGTTAATGCAGTTAGAGATGGCTTTGTGATCGGGTTAGAATCTCTTGACCAGTGGTAATAATGACACCTTACACTGATGAATCCCAAAAGGATGAAACACTAGGGTCTGTAGAAAAATTTAAAATAATTATTACAGTAATAATCTAATATATAAACGGCTATATGTCTGTCTGTCAGTTTATCTGTCTGTAGATCTGTCTTTCTCCATCTTTTCAAATTATCTCCCCAAAAACTTGAAATCACAGAGCAGTGCTAGGGGCTTCAAATGATTGGATTTTTTATGAACCGTTCTTTTATGGGTTTTTAGCCGGTTAAATTTGTTTTAATGAGGTCAAAAATCGGTCAAAATTTAATAAATTGTTAAACATTTTTGTACATTCATCTTAGTTTATTTTTAATAAGTTCCTATGCATGCCACGTTGGTACAGTGGTAAAGTTACCAGCTTTGAATGCTGCAGTTTAGGTTTCGATTCTAGTTAATGGCATCTAAATACATTTTTTTTTTACTTTTGAAATCACGATTCTATAATAATATATACGAAATCTGGACAAATTTAAATTTCATATTTAAGCGTATTTTACGAGCAGACAAAGCCAGGCGCCCACTCCCCTCCTCCTGCTAGTTACATAAATAAAGCAATTTTAGATTTGTTTTTTGTTTTCTTTTAAATTTAAAATTAGTTGGTTCCATTTTATGGTATTTTTAATTTAATGGATTTTTAAAAATTTGACCGTTTAAATGCGTCAAAGTTTGACCGTTTAAATGTTTCAAATTTTTGACCGTTTAAATGCGTCAAAGTTTGACCGTTTAAATGTTTCAAATTTTTGACCGTTTAAATGCGTCAAAGTTTGACCGTTTAAATGTTTCAAATTTTTGACCGTTTAAATGCGTCAAAGTTTGACCGTTTAAATGTTTCAAATTTTGCTCAACCAAAGCTTATTGGAACTGCCTGACCATAACATTGATTCTAATCGCGCTTCTTTGTCTTTTTTCAATTTCATCCATGGTGTACTAATAAAGGGCAATTGGTTTATTGTGCAAATTTTATGAGTTGCTATGAAGAAAATGTTGGTGTGCTAATATTGTGATATGTTTTGTTGTTCAGATGAAGATGTGCAAAGAACAGTGCAATTTTTTTTAAAGTTCCTGAAAATCAAGTCTGGATATTTGGAAAAAAAATTTTTTTATATTTGGATTTTTTTATTTTGCTTTTATTTCATTAGATTTTTTTTTTTTTTTTTTTTCTTGGTGGGTTATTGTTTCGCTATCTCTGATTGAATCAGATTACGTACTAACATGAGAATTCTCATGACAGCTTTCTGATCCTTACTACTTCCGTGCTGGCCCTGAAGCAGATGTTTTGTTTGTGACACCATCATTAGAAGATTGCTGTCGTTCGAACACGTTTGTTTGGTAAATTCTTTACTTTAACAGCAACTCAATACTCACCTTTAAAATTACGATTTCAACTTTTCTGGTTTTCGGGTATGCTGAAAATGAATATCACATTCAAATTTGGGGCAGACAAACAATTTCCTAGATATTAAGACATTTTTTTCTAATGCATTAATTTATTTCAGTGGCCATCACCATTCTTAACTTGAGGACGAGGGGGTGTTTTATAACACACATGCACGTTAGTACTTGCGTAGTTGGGATAAAAAACATGGCTGCCAGTGAAAACATGAGATGACATTGGATGATAAAGGTCTTAATATCCAGAAAACTGTCTGCCACAAATTTAAAAGTGATATTCGTTTTCAGCATATCTGAGAATTTATAAAAGTCATTATTTTAACAGTGAATGTTGTGTGGCAGTTAAAGTAAAATAAAAAAAAAAAATTTTTTAAATACGGTTTTTTTATTTTATTTATTTATTTATTTATTTATTTTTTAAACTAATTTGGTATTAAATTGCTTTCCATAAGAGCAATATGTGACATAAGGTCGTTTTTAGTCCTGGATGATTTGAATGTAGGTTTATGTATATGGGGTCGGTATTATCTTTTTTTATAGGGTGCATATATTTTGTTTCTAAAATCTAGAGTTACATTAAAAAAATTAACAATTTTGATATTTAATATTCTATTTCCACTTTGAAACTAATTCTTCTAAACTCCTTAAGGATTATCTTTCTTTTCTTTCTTTTTTTTTCAATTTTCACCCCAAACAAGGTGCAGTGCCACTTTGAAGTAGGGGGCTACTATCGGGAACATAAGTTGCAGCGGCATTATGAAGGGAGTAGCAAGATGTCTGTTCACATTACACTTGAATTTCTGCATGTCAGTACAGTTGAGAAAGCAGAATCCTGGAAGGGAGTTCCTAAGTCTAGCAGTTCTGGGGAAGAAACTATTGGAGTAGAAGGCTTTCTTACACCTAGGGATCTCTACTGTGAAGGGGTGGGATTTAGCTGCTTGTCGGGTTTGTCCGAGGTATTTACGTTGGGAGGATACAAGTGCTTATAGTTCGTCAGAGCATTCACCATTAAAGTACTTGTAGAACAAGGCAGAGGGATGCAACATTTTGTTGATGGGACAGTTCAGGACCTATCAAATAGCAGATACACCAGCCCAAATGTGACAACAAACTCCATACATGGGCAAATAATGGCCTTATAAAGGTACAGGATACTTTCAGGCATAAGTAGTTTTCTAGCATGGTAGAGAGAGCCCACCTTATTCGCAGCAACCTTATCTTTCTCATTTTTTCACATTTAGGTCCCATTTGAGTCTCTTATAATCATAAGTCCATCCTCTCTGTACAAGTCAATATCTTCTATCTCAATGTCTTTGGTTAAGTTATACAAGATATATAATCCCATTAGGTCAGTCATTTCAGCCAAATTTCATTTTCGCTAACCCACAGAAACAACAAAAAGGCCAACCTGATCTTTTTTAATTCATTGTCTCTGTTGCTTATTAGTACAGTAGCTTTGTTTTAGCGTTATTTCCATGGCAGGTGCTCGTTTGAGCTCCAATCTCTCATTCCCCCACTCGCCAATCTTTCACGAGAAACACCCGTCTGGCTGAAACTACCGTCAATAATTTTCCCCATTCTTTATCTGTGCCTAAATCCAAACGTAGATTCCATGAGCAAAGCTTCTTTCTTAGAACTGCACGCTAGTGGAACTCTCTGCCGCTTGCCTGTTTCCCACCTGACTACAATTGGACGTCTTCAAGTCCAACATAAACAAACTCCTGATAAACCGCTCCCTTAAGTAAGACACTCTATCAAAACCCCCAGTACTAATGATTACTACAATACTATCTCATTGATTACTGTACACGCAATAACCCTTGTCCCTGAGTGGCCTTCGGGCCTTGATAAGTGGTGACCCCAAATAAAAAAGAAAAAAATACAGTTGTTCTGCATCTCTTTATAATTTCTATTTCATCCTCCAATATATCTGAAGTAAGAGTTGCAAATTCCAATACTCCCTGAAAAAACTCCTTGCTAATAGAAGAGTAATAGCTTTCAATGTCGAATTGGATGAAAGAGCATTTCTTTTCATCTTCAATGTTAGAGAACCAATTGATCGTTTCAGCTAAAACAACGACCTTTGTTGGAATTTAATGATTCTAATCTTTTTAATATTTTTCCAACCTGGAATAAATATATAAATACATATAAGTCAAGAAAGAGGAATTATGGATACTGATGTGGCTAGACAGGTTTTTGTTGTGAATGAAGCTCAGTCGAGCACCTGTCATGAAAGTAACTATAGAGCAGAGAAAGACTATCAACGTATCTTTAGTAATAAAAGGGCTCCCTAGACTAGATTGTGAAGCCAATTTTTTTATTAATGTCGATGCACAAAAAAGTGATTTGGGCGGTACCGCCATAGATCTGGTAGCAGTACTTCATCTTACGTAGGCAAAGGATTGCATCAGGATTCAACCATTTTCTGGTGCGATAGAGCAACCCAACCAATTTTCGTAGAAATTTTAGCAACACATATTAAAAGATATCTTTTTATGGAAACAGCTTCAGACAAGGTATGAAGCCATTGAGCTAAAAAATACTGCTACTTTAAGGTAAAAAAACCTAGGCAGCAATAAATGTTAGATGGACAGATTCCAACCCAGAAAACAGCAATTTTCCCCCTTTGTCAGAAACCTAGGTTATTGAATGTGAGGATTGAAGGATAAAATAAAAGATTGCTTAAGATTTCTACCTTACGAGGGCTGACTGAACGATAGCGAGCTAATCGCATAGATTATATAATGTTCGAAATTCTGTATAGATTCCAGAGTTTGACAAGACGCACATGAGCTGAAACGTTGGAAGAATGATATCCAAATAATCAAAAAGTTCTAAGATATGTTCTATAATGGTGTATTGCTGCCACAGCTTGGGAGGTGGCACTCAAATTACACTTTTGGTGCTTTCTCTAAAAAAAAAAAAAAAAAATAAATAAAAAATAAATGCTTTTTAAGTAAAAACATTAAATAATTACATGTCATGTTAAAATTAGTAGATCCCAAAACAAATCAAGCAGATCTGCTAGAACTATTAACAAAAAAAATTTTTTGGTGCTTCTACAGTATAAAGACACAAAAAAAAAAAAAAAAAAGATTGAATTTCAAGTAAAATAAATGGTACCTACGTAATTGCTAGGTATCAAATAGTAAAATATCCAAATATTACGAAAAACAATAAGGTAGATGAATAATTATTCATGAAAAAACAGTTTTGATTAAAATTTATGAATTGTCCGAATTGTTGATTTCACTATGTCACGTGACGTGAATTTCATATAGAAATTCAAAACTTATGACCAGGGCTGTGACAACAGCATATTCTTTTCATTGTTTTGACTCTTGAGTATATATCCGTTAATATCTTATGTTTTTATGTGGTTCTCGTTTGATTAAGTGTATAACTGTGTCGGATATATGTGAGGCTCCTCCAGTCTTTGAGAGACTATGGATACCCACGTAAGGGGTGCCTGCGCGTGAAATTTTTGTGACAGGATGCGTGCAATCTCCAACAACACCTCTCCTGAGTCGACATTGTTAAATACCAGTGGCAAGTAAAGTTTATGTACAAAACGACTGGAAACAAATGCCGAGATAAGCAGAGAGCTGTCAGATATATACCGAAGAGTCAAAAGAATGAAAAGAATATTCTATTATCACAGCCCCTACTTGTAACATTTGTCAGGTGAGGTAAATATTTTTTTGATTTACGTTGTGAAAGGCCTGACTTTACAAAATATTTTTTTCATGAATAACTATTTTTCTACCAAATTGTTTTTCATAATATTTGGATATTTTACTATTTGATAACTGATAATTATGTATGAACCATTTGTTTCACTTGAAATTCAATATTTTTTCGTCTTTATACTGTAGAAGCACCAAATTGTCACCATCAATCCACCATTTTTCAATTTTGAAGCAGCAAAAAAAAAAAAAAACAAGGGAGATAACCAAAACTGCATCAAAACAAAAAAAAATTTTTTTGTAATTATTTTTCTACTTATCAATTTTTGTTAATTTCCGAATTTTTATCAATTTTCATCATGACATATAATTATGTAATAAGGTTGTTACTTAAAATATATTTTATTTATCTAAAATATCTAATTACTAGCAGTGAAACCGGACGTTGCCCGGGATTGAATGATGATCAACAAATTTTTCACACTCATATTTTCATTGTCATCAAAATCTGAAACATCCCATTTTTTTTTTTAATCAAATCGATTTTCTGCTCTAGCTGGGGACCCATCGCAGTGCACCTGGAAAAAGCTTAAGATGCATCCTCGCAGTGACTTCGTCTACAATAGATTGTAGTCTACATTGCACTGTAGAGAACCTACTGTTAATTTTATAAAATTATTTTATATACAATGGTTTGAATTAAAATCTAAAATACAAAAGTCAACTATCATACTCCACTTGTGCTCTAAACAGAAACATTCATTTCAAATGCGCCCCTGTCATATCAAAGATCCTACTGTTGATTTTATATACCTGACCTTACTGCTTGTGTGTGAATTTATGTTTAAAATGAAAAAGTTAAGTATCATAGTTCAATCGTGCTTTAAGCAGAAGCATTAATTCGAACCTGCCTCTGTCATATCAAATAGATTACTGTTGATTTTATATGTTGAGCCTTTCTGCTTGTGTGGTAATAAAATTTCTGCATTTGTGATGTTAGGCTGTGTAAGGTGTTAACTTTGATTAAAATCGTCTGTTCTTTCTTTCATCGGATTATTTCAATTATTGATACTTATCGAAGACATTCGAATACAAAACCTATAATCTAATCATTCATTTCCAATCCTCTCGTGATAGTCTTCATTAAACCGACAACCCATCTTTCTAATGAACCCTTATCCTCGAGTGGCCTTTGGCCTTCATAAATGATAATTTGTTAATTAAAAAGATTAAAAAAAAAAAGAAAAAGGTTGACAAGTTTAAAAAGTTACATTTCTGGTAATTTTTCTTTTTAAAATATGCATTTTTTTTTTTTTTTTTTTTATCTCCCTGTTGTGGAATTTTTTTTTTTTTTTCTTCTTAAAATGAAAAATGACAATCCATCCCTTCCCAAACCCTAAAACATTGGACACAAAAAAAATAAAATAATAAAAAAAAAATAAAAATAAAAAGATAAAATACAAATGTAGAGAAGGAGGAAGAAAAAAAAAATCCATAAAAAAATGTAACATTCACCAATTCAACAATTAAACGCAAACATCACTACGCTACAAAAGAGCCATCCGACATGTTCGGTCCACCGTTCATTATTTGCTCCATTACCGATTCATACGACGTAGTGGATCCATCATCCATGCTCACGCACCGTGGCAGAGGCTCTAGCGTAGGAAACGGTCGGCAAAGTGACCGGTTGTCTTCACTGCCTCGATGGTGAACAACTAACGGAATTCCTGCCGCGCTGACCCCCATTGTAGTAGCATTTGTAGTAGTCCCCATGCCCATCACCGACAGACCCCTCTTGTGGGCTGGACGGTATACAACGCCAGGGCCAACCCCGCTGCTGTCGCTACAGAAGCACGGTTGTAGCTCTACAGCGTTTTGGTTAGGCGTGTAAAACACGTGTCGGAAGTTGGGTGGGATTTTGATGGACAACAAGTCTAACTCAAGTTCACCTTCGTTACTGGACGAGTCCGCCTCGGGGGTCGGCGATCCTGATAAGAGTTTGCTTTCAGGGTCCCACTCTTTATGGACCTCCGCTTCAAGCACAGTCAGCGATTTGTTTGCCCTGCTGACCACGGGTAGTGACCGGCTCTTTCCACGCTGAACTTCAAAGCCTTCTTCAGATTCTGATTGTGGACTCTGCTCTTGAAGATGTGATTTATTATTATGATGATGATGCTGTTGTTGATGATGATGATGATGATGATGCGGTTGTTGCTGCTGCTGCTGTTCTTGTTGTTGTATCGGAGAATAGAGCATGAGAGAGATGTTGGGCTCTGCACAGAACATGTCGAGTTCCTGCATCTTCTTGCCCTGTGATATGTTCTCGTGACTTTGCGACGTATGTGTGGACAGGGGTAACGGAGTTAGTGTAGCATGACTGTTTAATGATGAGGGGAGGGAGTTCAGTCGAGAGTGGACTAAATTTGTGACTGGCACACTGCCGTCTCTGTTATCCAACTGAAGAACGTCTCGCTGAGAGCCAAAGTAATGTGAAAACGATGCGTGGCGGTTCACATGCTTTTGTGTTGAAGTTTTTTCAATGTTGTGCTCGGGGAGTAATAACGGTTCCCCCGAACTGTGCCGAGTGTGTTTCGGTTTGAACTTTGTGCCAACGGGGCGGGGCACGGGTTCGAGGTGATCCTCTACCCAACTGGGATTCTCTTTAAAATACTGCTTAGCTTCTTCGATTGCTAGCTTCAAACGGAGACCAACATCGGACTTGTCATAGTTCTTAGCTGTAATTCCGGGATATGTAGAAAATTTGGACCGTTCCGATCCGAAACCATGGAGATGAGACACTAGGTTAGAAACGTCACGCATCAGTTGGAATTTTTGAGCGAGATCCAATTGGGCGGGGATGTCTCCTTCCACAGAATAATCCAAGTAAAGCACAATAAACTTCGACAGGGACATCCCCTTGCATCGTTCGATGCGCATATTTTCAGCAACATAGTCAACTGCAAGTGCAAAGTAATCCGGGATAGTTCGGTGCGGATCTTGACGGAACTGCATGTTCTTCTTGCACCGCAATCTCGATCCAACTGAGCAGAGGACCATGATGTATTCGGCCTCTTGGAGATTGTCGAGGAGCCAATCGTTGAGACCTTTACCCTGAATGACGTCTTCTTCGAACATGTCGATGTGCACGTTGCAGTTGCAAATCTGCATCAGAAATGCAGCAACCGCTTGGACGGCACATTCATGCGCTGCGCAGTCGGACGAGTAAAGAAGCAACACATTTGGAAAATGCTGCTTCATGTCAAAATCTGCAACAGAAAAATGAAAATAGAAAATGAGGCTTCGGCAAACAATTTAAGATATCAAGTTTTTTTACAACTTCTTAATGATATTGACCTTTTATTTGAGCGGGGGCAATATGTCACTATTTTAGAGGGGGATATGTGATTTGTAATTTTGGGGGATATATTACTATTTTTATCAGAATATGTAACTTTTTCTTTTAGTTTTGGAGGGGATCTGTTACTTTTTTTATTAGGATATGTAAATTTTTCTTTTTGAAGATATACGACTTTTTTTTTTATATGTGACCAGTTTTTTTTTGGGGGGGGGGGGTTATATGTGACTAGTTTTTTGGGGTTTTTTTTATATGTGACTAGTTTTTTGTGTGTTTTTTTGGATATGTGACCAGTTTTTGTTTTTTTTTTTATATGTGACTAGTTTTTTTTTGTTTTGGGGGGGGGTATATGTGACTAGTTTTTGGGGTTTTTTTTATGTGACTAGTTTTTTGTGCGTTTTTTTTATATGTGACTAGTTTTTTTGGGTTTTTTTTATATGTGACTAGTTTTTTGTGTGTTTTTTTTTTGATATGTGACTAGTTTTTGGGGGGTTTTTTTATATGTGACTAGTTTTTTGTGCGTTTTTTTTATATGTGACTAGTTTTTGGGGTTTTTTTTTATATGTGACTAGTTTTTTGGGGTTTTTTTGATATGTGACTAGTTTTTTTTTTTGTTTTTTTTTGATATGTGACTCGTTTTTTTTTTGTTTTTTTTATATGTGACTCGTTTTTTTTTTTTTTTTGATAGGTGACTTTCTCTTTTGATATGTGACTAGTTTTTTTTTGTTTTTTTTTGATAGGTGACTTTCTCTTTGATATGTGACTAGTTTTTTTTGGTTTTTTTTGATAGGTGATTTTCTCTTGATATGTGATTAGTTTTTTTTTTTTTTGATAGGTGACTTTCTCTTGATATGTGACTAATTTTTTTTTGTTATTTTTTTTTATAGGTGACTTGCTCTTTTGATATGTGACTAATTTTTTTTTGTTATTTTTTTATAGGTGACTTTCTCTTTTGATATGTGACTAGTTTTTTTATTTTTAATATGTAACTTTATATTTTTATTTATTTTGGAAACAATTCATGATTTAAATTTTGTACAACTTCTTAATGATATGTGATATTTTTGTTTTTGTGGAAATCGCTTGAAACATGAAGCCACATGATATAAAAAGGTAAATTGAAAAAAAAAAAAATACAAGATCAAAAATCAGCCAATGGAAATTTTTGGATGGTTAGATTCCTACCCAGAAAACAGCAATTGTACTCCCTTTGTCAGAAACATCAATCATAGAATATGACGACTAAAGGACAAAAAACAAAAAAACAGGTTACGCAGCTGTCAAAAGTAAATGCATCAATTCATTTATTGCAAAAGTTCAGAAATTAATTCTACTTCCATTAAAAATTAGATTCTGTTCTATGTTGCCCCTCTTCAAATTAATATTCGACTAGCGAGGGGTACCCGGCGTTGCCCCAGTGTTTTTCAGGGTATGTGAAAAAAAGTCGAAGCATTGACGACGCGCAGTTGGAAAAAAGTAAAGTGTTTTAAAAAAAAACAGGTGCGCGTTTTTGATTGACGTGACGGCGATAGGTATTCAGCGGTTATTTTGTGCGGGACAGTTTTGAATAAATAGGTTTGTTTGTTTTTAAAAAGCCGCTCACAGGGAGCGAAATGAAAGCTAGAGTCTGATATGACGAAGTCGACATTGACCAAACTGGCTCTGGGCCTGTGATTAGAGTTGAGGTTCGCTTTTTTTATACCGAAAAGCGAATGTAACGCGTGCCGATGCGGGAAATGTTGAATAATTAAGGTTTGAAAGTCAATAAAATTAAATAGAGAGGTGAGCTCCGTGGATAATTCGTAGATATTATAATTTCTAGATGATATAAAAGGTTTTAAAAAGTTGTGAAGCGAGCAAGCACTTAATTTTATTTTATTTCGGACTACTAGTCTCATCTTATCTTTTTATTGGTGCACAACGTTTCGGCCAACTTCCTCTGGCCTTCGTCAGCACTTGTTTGAAAGAAGCCTTTCGTGGACATCGGGGAAAAGCGAACATACATACATTTTCGCTTTTATATTCATAGATTTAGTGTCATTTTAACTTAAGCATTCTTAATGGTGGAAAAAAATAAACATTTTTTTCTCTTGGCAGGAGTATACACCAAATTGCTCCGATTAAAATCTATATACCTATAAAATCAAGTTTGTTTTTTTCTTGTTCTGACATTGATATTAAAAGCCTACTTTGATTTAATAGCGTCATTTTTTAGATACGTAGCTGCAGGGATTGTATAGTCAGAGTAGATAGTATATGACTTTCTACTTTTTCTTTTTAAAAATAATTAAAACGAACTTCTTAATATAAATTTAATGTCATGGATAGGCAAGCGACTTCATGAAGGTTAATTTATTTGCATATAAAAAAAAATAAAAGATATATATACGCATGAATTAGAAACATATTTAAGTGTATTTTACAACTGGACAATGCCAGGAAGCTTGCTAGTATACATATAACACAAAGAAATCATAAATTATTTTTTCTTTTTAAAAATAATTAAAACGAACTTCTTAATATAAATTTAAAGTCATGGATAGGCAAGCGACTTCATGAAGGTTAATTTATTTGCATATTGCTTAAAAAAAAAAAAAAAAAAAAAAAAAAAAAGATATAAATTAGAAACATATTTAAGTGCATTTTACAACCGGACAATGCCAGGAAGCTTGCTAGTATACATATAACACAAAGAAATCATAAATTATTTTAAGAAACTAAACTTTCAGCAGATGAAAATGGGCCAAGAGACCAGTATTCAATCCTGGATCAAGTCATACCAAATACTAAAAACTAAAATCGTGGTACTTTATACCCCCCCCTTTAATCCTCCGCATCATAAAATGGAGATCAAGGGTAAGTGGAGTTATCCTCAGAAAGAGGTGGCATCCTGCCTTACACACTGGTGTAGTAGCTAATAAAAAGGGAGCTTTCAGGTCGTTCTTGACTATGGTCAACCATTTTAAATTACTTTTAGGCGACAAAATTTGCCATATTTTAGACGAATAAATGTACCTAAGACGTTTATATGTTAACTGAGTGCAGTTACACAATTTTCTTCAAAGGAAAACAATAGAAAAATGAGATCAACTAAACTTGAGGCACGCCAGAATCAGAAATGACCAAAAGGACGCATTTTGGATCAACATTTTCTATTATTTCTTGTTGCACTCTTGCCATTGATGATTATATATTTTTTTTTTTTTTTACAAAGCGTTTTAACTTATTTTGTCCGGTAATTGAGCATAACACAGCTAAACTTTCAAACACGTCATCAGAAGGCGCTCGCATCACTCAATTGAGGTATGGAAGCTCAATTACCTTTTGTCCTTTAGTCCTCACACTCCATAAGCAATGTTTCTAACAAAGGGAGAAGAATTTCTGTTTTCTGGGTCGAAATCTATTCATCTAACATTTATTGTGGGCTAGTTTTTGATCTTGAGTAGCGTTGGGTGGGAGGTGGGGGTAGTTCCCTGCTTTGGATTTGTATCAAACAAATATTCTTAGTTCCTTGACTGAATTTGTATTAAAAAAAAAATTTAGAGATTTATAAAAAAAAATTAGAGATTTATATTAAAAAATTTAGAGATTTATAAAAAAAATTGAGATTTATAAAAAAAAAAAATTTAGAGATTTATAAAAAAAAATTAGAGATTTATATTAAAAAATTTAGAGATTTATAAAAAAAAATTTAGAGATTTATAAAAAAAAAAAATTTAGAGATTTATAAAAAAAAATTAGAGATTTATATTAAAAAATTTAGAGATTTATAAAAAAAAATTGAGATTTATAAAAAAAAAAAAATTTAGAGATTTATAAAAAAAAATTAGAGATTTATATTAAAAAATTTAGAGATTTATAAAAAAAAATTGAGATTTATAAAAAAAAAAAATTTAGAGATTTATAAAATAAAATTAGAGATTTATATTAAAAAATTTAGAGATTTATAAAAAAAAATTGAGATTTATAAAAAAAAAAAATTTAGAGATTTATAAAAAAAAATTTAGAGATTCAAAACAAAAAAATTTAGAGATTTATAAAAAAAAATTGAGATTTATAAAAAAAAAAAATTTAGAGATTTATAAAAAAAAATTGAGATTTATAAAAAAAAAAAATTTAGAGATTTATAAAAAAAAATTTAGAGATTTATAAAATTTTTTTAGAGATTTATAAAAAAAAAATTTAGAGATTTAAAAAAAAAAATTTAGAGATTTATAAAAAAAAAAAATGTTATAAACTTTTTATTAAACAAAAATAAATTTGACCAAAAAAAAAAAAAAATTAAAAGTTGTACAAGTTAATCGACAAGCTTAATAAAATCTTTCCATGTTAAGAATGGCTTTCTATTTAAAAAGCCCTTCTTAACATGGGAAAAGATTGAGCAGTAAACTTGATAATAATTCAATACATTTTACACGATAAAATATGAAATAATCCGGTGATGACTAGGGAAGTGAAACTAGAAAATTATTAGAGAGTAAGTTATCATGCTACTATCTCTAAGAATGTTGTGATTGGGAGAGTGAATCGGAGCAGAGAAATTGTTGCTATTTACGAATTGTAATTAAACCGAATAATTATTAACACAAAACATACATGAGATACACGCAGGTAGCGTAGCCATTTTGGATTAATGTCTCATCTCCAGTGTTTCGTTTGCTGTTTTATTATTAGGGCTATGACAACAGCATATTCTTTTCCTTGTTTTCATTCTCATGTATATATATATCCATTGATATCTTGTATGTTTTATGTAGAGTGATGTGGTTCTCGGTTGATTAATATCGGATATATACTCGAGAGTCAAAACAATGAAAAGAGTATGCTATTGTTCTAGCCCTATTTATTATAGATGGGAATAATTGTTTCCAATTTATCGATACAGAAAAAAATGAAAAAAAAAAAATGAACATCTATCACTGGAAAGGTTCATACCTTCGATCATGGCATCCGATAATTGCGGATGTTCAATATGTGATCCTGAAAATAAAAAAAAATTTTTAAAATCTTAATAGAAATAGTTTAGAAGCAGCTGTGAATTCATGACTTTTATCATTTAAAGCATTCTTACAAGAAACATTAAACAATTCATGTGTCTGTCAGCGCGTCAATTATCAATGATCTCTTGTCAAAACCAAAGGCATATTTGAAATCAGCAGGTTCTTATCTTTCTTCTTGCGAAAAACTGAAGCGGTTCAGTCACTTTGTAACCAATCAACCAATTTAGAAAACAAATAAATTTCAACGTACTGTTGAAAGACGTTTTAGAATTTGCACAACGATCCTGGCAATAATGCCGGGACATCTCAAAAGCGGCAACTGGGTAAATGTTGAGACCTCTCAAAACACCGAACTAAACACTGGACCATTTTGTGTTTGAGATAGGATTTTAAATTTAAAGCAAATTTCACGTGAAAGCATTACATACTTATGCATTATGCCAAAATTAGCAAAAATTTAAAAAAATACAAAAAATGGTCGAGTAGAAAAATAATTACAAGTAAAAATTAAATTTATCAATATAAAATTTTATCATAAATTAGATTTTATATCTCTTTTTTATAAAACAAATGTTGTGCGTGTGCGTGTTTGTTCCCTATGGACTCGAAAACGACTGGACCGATTTTTATGAAATTTCACATGAGCATACTTTACGTGCCTAGCAGTGCCTTTAGAAAGGTTTAGTGTCAAAATGACTTTAATAAATATCAATAATCGAAATAATCCGATGAAAGAAGGATCAGGCGATTTTTACCAATTATACACTATACAGTTTAACATCACAAGTGGATTAGAGAAGTTTTATTATCACATAAGCCAAACGTCCCAACATATAAAATCAACAGTAGATTCTTTGATATGACAGGGGTGCATTCAAAATGAACGGTTCTATTTAAAGCACAATTGCACCATGATATTTGACTTTTTGCATTTTAAACAAATTCAAGCCATTATCATTGCACAAGCAGTCAGGCCAGGCATATAAAATCAACAGTTTGATATGACAGGGATGCATTTGAAATGAACATTTCTATTTAGAGCACAATTGAAGATGATACTTGACTTTTGCAATTTAAACTTTAATTCAAGTGATTATATATTTAAAAAATAATTTTATAAAATCAAGAATAAGTTCTCTACAGTGCAATGTAGACTACAATGTATTCAGGATTTTCACTACGCTTCCTTCCAGTGGAACTGCGATGGGTCCCCAACTAGAGCAGACAATCAATCAATTCGATTGAAAAATGGGGCATTTAATAGATTTTGATGACAATCCCGGGCAACGTCGCATGTCCCTTCTAGTTTGTTAACATTGAAGAGAAAGCTGCAGTTCACTTGGCCTTCAGGACAAGATCAAAGTGTAGTATCTGTTCTTCAGATGCTGCACTTCAATTTCTTGTTCTCTGTCAGTGAAGGACACAGCCTTCACGACTGAGACAATTTTTATTTTTGTACCTTTTCTCCATATTAAAAAACGACCCTGGTGTCTAACTCTGCCCCGTGGGGTAGCATTGTAAATAGGAACAAAATAATTATTATCTGTCATTTCAAAATAGAAAATGGTAAACCTGTGTTTTTTTGTTTTTAAATATTTCTAGCAGATCTTCTACTTGATCATTTTTCATAATTTTTGGATATTTTACTAATTTCGATATAACACACAAGTACGTAATAGTGTTTGTACCTAAACTGCACAAGCACCAAACAAAAAAAAATAAAGAAAATTGACAATAACCAAATGTATGACTTACCAGAAGTGTAATTCCTTTTCCGATACATACAGAAGACAACAATGATAATAGTGACACTGCCCACAACACCAAAAACAGTGCCCAACATAATCTTAAGTGAGCGTTCATATTCGCCACTTTGGTCGGAAGGCTGGATTTTGACATCATCTGCACAAAAAAAAAAAAAAAGTTGAAATTTAAAATGAAAATTGACCAATCAGAAATGAACACAGTTGTCGTTAAAGGGAAGCAACTCTTATATTTTTGTTTAATTATATTTAAAAGAATTTAATCACAAAATTAAATGCACCACAATGCATTTTGGTTTCTTTAAAAAAGAAAAAAAAAAAAATAGAATCACTTTACTTTATGGTTTGTCGAAACTTTTAAGAATTTTGCAAACCTGTACCTCTATAAGGCCATCATTTGCTCATGTATGGATTACTGTTGTCACATTTGGGCTGGTGCATCTGCTACAAGTCTCTCACTCTGTTACATAGTGTTCTCATTAAAGTTATCACTAGGGTTATCATAGAGGGGCGCCAAATTGACGTTTGGTGTATAACATAAAAGGGGATTATGCGTGTCATAAAAGAATTCCGTGTGTGTATGATCGTCTAGTTTCATATGCGGTTGTGTGTGTTCATATCTAATTGTTCATATGCTTTTGTGGGTGTGTGTTACATGCATTTTCTTCGACATACCTTACTTCATGTGTCGTCGATGTTGATCCATCTGGAATTCATCTTCTCTTGGAGGAGACTGGTACCTGTTAGACGAAGATTTATCACTCCAAGACGATGAATTGGTTTTATAGTTTTTTTATTTTCCTTCCAGATGTCGACACAGAATATGGAAGTGAATCTTGCTTGCTTTGAACACGTCAGCGCCCCCCACCCCCAGTGAAGGGGAGGGAACAGCTATTAAGCTGTCCGTCTTCTTCAAAGCCCAAATCCAGTCTCACAGATCTAGCCAACCTGACCACATCACTCATACGTAATCTGGTCAGCTAACCCTCGGTTCTGGTAAACGTGTCTACACTCCACGTTTACTCACCTCTCTCTCTCCATTCTGTAACAACTCCTGGACAGGGTTCAAAATAGAGTCGCCAACCTGATAGGTCTTGAACTGTCATCTAAGCATCAACCTCTGTCCCATCAACAAAATGTTGCATCCCTCTGCCTGTTTTACAAATATCTTAATGACAAACTACAAACCCTTGTACCCCCTCGACGAAAATACCCCCAACAACCTCAACAAGCAGCAAAGTCCCACCCCTTCACAGTAAAGATCCCCAGATGTAAGAGAGCCTTCTACTCTAATAGTTTCTTCCCCAGAACCGCTAGACTTTGGAACTCCCTTCTGGGTTCCTGCTTCCCCAACTGTACTGACATGCAGAAGTTCAAGTGTAATTATGAACAGATATCTTGCTACTCAACTCCCTTCATAGTATCCCAGCAACTTATGTCCCTGATAGTAGCCCCCTACATCAAAGTGGCACTGTGCCTTGTTTGGGGGGGGGAAAAAAAAAAAAAAAAAAAAAATTAATTTTTTTAAAATTTAAACTAGCTTTTTAATTCTTAGCAAATCGTTACTTGTCAAAAGATTGAAATTATTTAAATTCAATCCATCATAATACATTTCAGTTTCTTCAGCCATTTAAATATTTTTTTAATAATTGAAAATTTTCAAGCATTTGAGCCAGCAAATAGAAAGTGATTTAAATTAGCTTTCAAATTCTAAAATTTAACTGTGAAGATCTTATTTAAAAAAATAAAAATAAATAATCAGGTAATTTTAACTGGCATAGCGTTACGCGTTTGAGTCTAAGGGGTATTAAACATGCAACATATATTAAAAATTAAAACTCGGAGTTGAAAGAAAAATAAAGAGCATTTATTGTACATAAAAACAAAGAAACAAAAATAGGTACTTTCACAGTTTAATCAAGACATTAAAAAATGAAAATATCAAAAAAAAAAAAAAAAAAAAAAAAAAGGTTATATTGTACGTATCCGTTATGGGACGAAGTTCTCCGAAAAAAAAATTCACTCAATTTGATCACATAGTTTTTTTTGTTGTTTTTTTTTTGTTTTTTTTGTTGTTTTTTTTTGTTGTTTTTTTTTTGTTTTTTTTTTTGTTTTTTTTTTACACCGAAAAAACAATTTGTTATGATACCGAGCAAAAGGTTCGCCTTTTAGGATGAAAAGCTAGTAATAAAGATGGGGGAGGGAGTGTCGGCACTTTAAATGGAATTATCTCCCCCTGGCGTGTTAAAAATTTCCACAATGGCTGACTTCAACGCGCTCTCATAAAAATGTGTTTTTCCGGTGTAAAAAAAAAAAAAAAAAAAAAAAAAAAAAAAACTACTCGATCAAATTAAGCGAAAATTATTTTTCGGAGATCTTCAGTCCAAAACGGATACATACAATATAACCTTTTTTCGATATTTTCATTTTTTAATGTCTTGATTAAACTGTATAAGTGCCCAAAAAATATTTACAAATGATTTAAGGGAGATAAGCACGTTATTTCAGTCCAGTTTACGTTTAGAAGAAAGAGTTATTGAGAATTAATAACAATATTTCTTTGGTCAGAGAGAAAATCAGAAAATCTTTATAATTAGTCCAGTTTTTCTTTGAGGGTGCTTGTAATTAATTCTTTTTACAAGATTCCTTTGGACCAGATTTGGATCCCAGGAAATATTGGCCAGATTTAATCTAGTCAGCGTCTGATAACCTAGAGCGACGTAACTCGAAATGACTCATTGACTAATCAACTAGTTGACGCTATCAGCATTCTTTTATAGTTTTGGTAAATGGAAAGTTCCAGAAATGCTCCAAAATAGAACACCACAACTTAGAACATTCCAGAAACTCAAAAAGAACATTTTTATAGTCTAGTAATTATGCATTTTTAATATTATAAAAAAAATGTAATATCTTAATACTTTTATGAGGAAAATGTCCTCCCGTGACACATGGGTAAAAAAAAAAAGAAAAGCAATGACAAGGTAAACTTGTTCCTTCACTTTTTTCTTTCATGCCTATAAATTTTTTGTTACTTTGATTTCAATAATTTTATTTATATACTTTTATAAACATATATTTATTATATAAATTCAAAAAAGTTATTTTTAAAATTAAAATTATTTTTATAATTTCATAAACATATACTGCTTATAAAATTTCAAATAAAATAAAAATTTAATTTTTTTTTATTTTGTTATTAAAATTTCAACTAAAGACTAATCGTGTTATTTTTATAATTTTGTTAATTTTATTTTTTTTTTTTATTACATTTTCCCCAAACAAGGCACATTGCCACTTTGGTGTAGGTGGCTACTATCAGGGACAACAACTACTGGGGTACTATGTAGGGATTTGGGTAGCAAGATGTTGGTTCACGTTGCACTTGAACTTCTGCATGTCAGTACATTTGAGGAAGCAGGGACCTGGAATGGAATTCCAAAGTCTAGCGGTTCTGGGGAAGAAACTACTGGAGTAGAAAGATCTTTTACATCTAGAGATCTCTACAGTGTGGGGGTAGGATTTTGCAGCCTGTCGGGTCTGTTGAGGGTGTTCACATCGTGGGGGCACAAGTGCTTGCAGTTCGTCAGAGCATTCACCATTAAAATACTTGTAGAACAGGCAGAGCGATGCAACGTTTCGTCGATGGGACAGAGGCTGAAGCTTAGATGCCAGTTCAGGGCCTATCAGATTTGCGATTCTCTTTTGAACCTTGTCAAGGAGCGAGAGACTAGTAGCAGATGCACCAGCCCAAATATGACAGCAATACTCCATACATGGGCGAATGGTTGCCTTATAGAGGTACAGGATACTTTCAGGTGTTAGTAGTTTTCTAGCACGGTAGAGAGAGCCCACCTTCCTTGCAGCGGCCCTGGCAATGCCCTCGATGTAATTGTTCCAACTCATAAATAGTTTATTTATTATACAGTAAATATAAACAGACTAAATACCAGCTCTGTCCTGTATAGAGTACTCTTTAATAATCACACGGGTTTCATTGGATTTACATCTAGGAAACCAATCGATACAACCATATATATATAGGATGAAACAGTAGTGTTTGTAGGTATTTAATAATTATTATAGTAAATATATATATATGTCACCATAACATCGCATTCACTCACTTTCTTGGAAACTACTGGGTTAATCCAGCTGAAATTTTGTATGGATCTTTGTTATGATAGGGTGCAGCAAACTAAGTATTATGGTATCCATTCAATACAAAATTAGAAATTAGTATTTAATTTCCAAAACAAGCACAAATTTAACTATTTATTCTAAATTAATGGGCTATAACTTTTTCGCGTTTTTAACAGGCTAAAAAAGTCTAGCATTATATATATATATATATATATATATATATATATATATATATATATATAGTAAGTTATAAAATATATATGGCCATTAAGCTACACTGAATATTCCGCATTTCATCCACTCTAGGACTCTTCAGGCTTATGCGCGAATTCTGTGATTGTTTGTCATTTTTATATGCGCATCTTCTATTGAGATTTTAGTTAGCCAAGCAGCTTTCTAGTATCAACCGCGCCCTTCCTATCAGCCAATGAGCATGCACTTATCAGACAAAGGCCTATTTGACCTCTGGTTGACCTGTTCCTTTGTGTGTGCTCTATTTATCCTGGATATTTAGTTTCTTGACCTGTTTTAAATCTAGGTTAGTGTTTTTGGGGTTTTTTTTAATGTTAGTTTATATATAAATATACTACTAACTAGCTCTACCTACGTATTGAGCACTTTGAAGTAAATACTTAAAGTTTACACATAAATCTATACTTTCGTATATTAATTTTATGTGAGTAAATTAAGTAGTTATATATATATATATATATATATATATATGCATAGTAGTCATATATTTAAATATACCTATAGGAAAGAAAGCTACACAGAAACCATCTCCACAGGCAATGATCAGGATATATATATATATATATATATATATATATATATATATATGATGAAAATAATGGAAATAGTATTCCGACAAAATAGAGAAAATAAAAAGGAACAAACTTCCTCGAAATAAAGACGAAACGTTGGTGAACACATAATACGGTTTGTTCCTTTTTATTTTCTCTCTTTCTCTCTATATATATATATATGTCTTGGAAGTTTAATTTATTTTTTATCATTCGTTAGAAAACTATTTAGTCAGTTATTTAATAACCTGCAATCACTGCATCAACTTGTTCTCTCGGATTCACTCTAGTACCAATGAAATTTAAGGGATCATCAGTTGTTCACCATGAAACACTGTTTCGGGGATTTATATATACATACATATACGAAATGAATGGTGTACATCCAGATAGTCTAGTTTTATTTGTATTATTAATCACTACAAAACTAAGTAAATTGTTTTATTTTTTTTTTATAGAAAATTTGCAATCAGTTCTAATATTGTTTATTCATTTTAAAAACAAGAACACTTTAACCATATGTGAAAAGATATCCAGTTTGCTTATCAGTGAAAGGTATGAACCCTGTAATGAACTCGTTTGCAAAAAGAACAAAAACTTAAAAAAATACACAGAATTAAAAATATAATATATATATATATATACTTTACCCTGTCGGCGACTAATTGTCCTCGTTTCCGAAGTGGTAGTCTTCACGATACCAGAGGTACTACTTATTCTATGCTTCAATACAGCGGCAGTTGTTGTTGTTAAGGTTTTGCTTGAAGTACTGCGGCCTACAAGAAAATAATGTTCATTCTTGTGACATTTTATCATGAAAATTCGGAAAACAAGAGAAAAATAGACATGGAAGGAAATGTTTATCTCAGTCTTTTCTAGAAATACTGTTATGGCAGGTGGTCTAGAAATACTGTTATGGCAGGTGTTCTTCAGAATTGTCTGATCTGCTTCCTTTGTTCCAGCTTGTTTGACTTGTAGGTCCAGTGGTCACCATCAATTCACGGTTTTGATACCTCATTGCAAGACAGCTTCCTACTCTACCAGCTTTTTTTTTTTTTTCAAAAGAACCGCAACTTATGGAACTCCCTTCCTGCTCACCATTTTCCTTCTATCTATAGCTTTGGATTTTTAAAGACTGTAACAAAGCTGGAGCTGTGGACTGACCACCCTTGGCACAAACTTTGCACAATTTTTCCGCATCTACAGTTCTTCACAAATAATTGTGTGGACAGTTCCCACACTGACATCAAACTGTGCACTTATTGTCTCTGTAGAAACATGACAGTCCTTATCCATGAAATCTTTATTTGACCAATCAACTCTGGTGTTCTGACTTCCTTACTTCTCCCACACCTCTCACCATTCTTCATAGACATCCTGCCTGCCTTGAATCTCTTATGCTACTCAAAAACTGATGCTTGATTGTCGAGGATGGTCCAAAATTAGTCTGAAGCATTCCATAAGTTTCTGTGACATTTTTTTCAAGCTTAAGACAGAATTTTATTGCATATCGTTCTTCTAAAGTGTCTTCACATCCAGATTGCATTTTTGAAATTCACCAGCTGTGACAATTAAGCTTTAGTAGGGTGTATTTCAATTCCTGTTGTAGCTGTTCATTTGAATCTGAAATCATAAAAATTGGCCAGTCATCTCAGAAGATGTATACCAATAATATACTTAATTTTCAAGAGTCTATGAAAATTTTAAATACCTGTACAAAAAAGTCTGGAAACTTATTTAAGGCAATTCATAAATCTCTATCTAAATGTCTGTTTGTGTGTGTGTGTGTGTGTGTGTGTTCCTAATAGAAAGAAAGGTTAGAGAATAAAAAAAGTGTATTCAGATGTACATCTTTCTGAGAAATTTCAATGGAAATCATCTTCAATCTCTTAGGTGACTATTAGGGCAGACCCCCCCCCCACCTACCCCTAAAATTACACATATATATTATTAGCAGGTCACCTGGCGTTGCTCAATTTTATCACACACTGAAATATATTTTGATTTATGCAGATTTCATATTTATTATTCTAGAGCCAAAACTCTATTGATTATTATAGTGTACCCAATATATAATAGTGACTTCAAAAATTAAATAAAAAACAATCAAAACAATCTGACTTTGGGTGACATCAACGAAAATTTTTATCATTAATTTCCTTAAAACTCTTCAAATGTAACTTGGCCGTTACATTTTACTTGAGTAATTCATAAAAATAAAACATAAAACTGGAAATGTGGGTCTGCTTTTTTTCTTTCTTTTTTTTGTTTTTATATAAACAAAAGTTTGTTTTTTTTATTATCGTTACTTCCCCATTTCAACACCATTTAAAAAAGTCTCTCGCTAACACATGTTCACTTTACCTGGCACACATTTCTCCATCCTCCAATTGCATGCCGGTCACAGCCAGCGCATTCTCGTCCTCATGTAACCGTTCTCTTTGATGATGTACTTTGCTCCCCTGCACATGTGGTGTATTTTTCTTTTTTTTTTTTTTTTTTTTTTACATGGTGGTCACCACTTATCAAGGCCCGAAAGCCACTCGGAGATAAGGGTTATTGCATGTACAGTAATCAATGGGATAATATCGTAGTAATCGTTAGTAATGGAGATCTGATAAAGTATCTTAAAGGGGCGGTTCATCAGGAATTTGTTTATGTTGGACTTTAAGACATCCAAGTTGTAGTCAGGTGGGAAACAGGCAAATGGAAGAGAGTTCCACAGGCGTGCACTTCTAAGAAAGAAGCTTTGTTCATGGAATCTACGCTTTGGTTTTGGCACAAATAAAGAGTGGGGAAAATTATTGACAATGGTTTCAGCTAGACGGGTGTTTTTCGTGAAAGATTGGCAAGGGGGGGGGGCAGAGATTGGAGCTCAGACGAGCACTTGCCATGGAAGTAACGATAAAAGACAGGCTTGCAACGTCTCTTCTGTGAGAATTTTCTCATGTACACTTTCCAATTTGCATATGCCCCTTTTTTTTTTGGCTGCTGCCGCTGCTAATCTCTTCATAGCCAGCCATCATTTACTGCTGCTGCTGCTAACCCTAACCCACGCACTCACATGCACAATGTTAAACAAACATATTATTTATTAAAGCAAGTGAAAGGATATAAACTTAAACTTAAAGTGTGTTTATTTTTGACATACAATTATTTGAAATTTGATTATCCAAAGCGTTTTATGGTTGATGAATATTGATATTTGTCTGAAGCAATTCCCATTAAAAACTTCTTTTTTTTTTTAAATTGCAACTCGATTGGTTTGTGGTCCTAAACATTTGGCCAGAAAATTTTTTTAAAAATAACAAAAACAAAATAAGGTGCTTATTCAGATTGGCACTTGGGGTGATAAACAAAAATGAAGAAACACTTTTACATTGTATATTTGTTGAAAAAAATTGATCAAGTAGTTTTAGTTTTATTTTTGTAAAAAAACAAATTCGCAGTTTTTGCCAATAAGTGAAGGCTGAAGCCATTTTAATTTTCAAATTTTTTTTTTAATTTATAAAAATGACTTTTCTAAAATAATGTTTTCATCATTTGTAAATTTTATATTCTGAAAAATAAAAAAAATACACGTTGTGTTAATAAATTATTGTTTGGTTTTAAATTGTATGTTGCAGTTGTCTTCCCGACATTGTGCAAAGCAAAAAAAAAAAAATTGAAATGAAAGTTGGTTGTTTGCCCTTGATTTTACCGTCACTGGTACTTTTTTTTTCTTCTGGGCACGGACTGAAATTTAATTTTCTTCAATAATAAAAAAATATTTGACCAAATTACATGATTTTTGGAATATTCTATCTTCATTCCGTGATCGGTATGTACATCATACAAATTTTTCTGCATTTTTTTTTTTTTACTTTAAATTGCTGCCATAAGTGCCAATTTGAATAAGCACCCAAAATAATTCAAAATGTGTTACAAAAAGACAATGTTAACTCACCCAAACTCTTTAAAGGACTTCCCATCGTAAAAGAAGTTGAGTTCATAATCTGAACTTCACTAGCCAAACTGATCACGTTCACCTGAAAAGATTTTCATGGAAATTTTAGTTGAAGACAAAATTATTATTTTTTTTTTTAACATTTTGGGTACTGACCCAAAAATGGACCCAACATCACAGGAAGCAGGTAGAGAAGTTGCCAAAAGCTTTGCCAAAAGATAAATTCAAAAATGATGATAACAATACTTTAGTACAAGACTTGCTGTCAGTTTAATTATATGAAAAAATTGAAATGTTTTTATTTTTTTCAAGAAATGTTTCAAGAGAAATTAAAATTAGTCTTTTAAAAAGATGGAAACAACTACGAATGAAAACAATATTTTTCTTCAAAAAATTGTTTTTTTTGGGGGGGTGGGGGTTTTTGCTTATTAATGAAAACAATTTTTTGGAACTGATCCAGAACCTGATCCACAGTTGCATCAGTATCTTCCAACAGTTTATGATAACCAACTGGAAAATGTCCCTGAAAAAGCAGACTCAAACTCTGCCAGAAGATAAATTCAAAAAGCAATATTTTAGTACGAGATAAAACTCAAAGAAATTTTTTTTTCAAGAAAAATATTAAAACATAATTTTTTATTTTTTAATAAAATTTAAAAAAAAAAAAAATTGCTTCTTTTCAAAAAAGAAAAAAAAAATCAATAACTATGACGAAAATATTTTTCAAGAAAAGCATTAGTTCTATTTTTTTTTCTATTAACAAAAATAATTTTTTTCTCTGCTGACAGATGATCGCATTGGCTTTTTCTGGATGCGTTTCTGGCAGTTAACGATAAGCAGCTAGAAACTGCAGATATGACCATGGGTCAGGTTCTCGATCAGTACCACATTTCTATAAATAAAAGATAAGAACATCCTATCAAAACTGACATCTTTGTTACATTTGGTAAAAGTGCAGAACAGTTAACACTCAATAAATCAGGCATTCCCCTGATATACTTAAGGCCTTTGGCAGTGTCTGGCACGAAGGTTTTTTCATGAAAATTAAGTCATATCGTATTATGCAATGGATACTTATCATAAAATTCTTCTCAGACAAGAGAAAAATCCAGGTTGTCCTTGATGTTGGTACATCAAAACAACATGGTGTAAATATGGCTGTCGTACAAAGGTCGATCCTTGAACCTTTATTATTGCTGATATTCATAAATGACATTCCTTGTAAAATTGTCTCTGACATGGGTATATTTGCTGATGACACTAAGTAATCCCTATAAATTTGGTTCCAAGAACTAGTCCTTAACATTCAAGTGGCGCTGCGCCTTATTTGGGTGAAAAAACTATTAAAAAACACGTCTTCAAATCCAACTATATCTTGCCATGAATCACCCAAATGTACTGAAATAGAGTTTATATATTGATCAATGTTAATGCTTCATAATGTTCCTTATTCCCATTAATTTTTATCCTCGAGTGGTTCTTGGTCTTGGTAAATGGTGACCCACAATAGTAAAAACAACTAATAAAATCCAGCAATTACAACAGTGTTTAAATTAGGTGATCCGACCTTTTTAATCATTTCCTTATATAGACAAAATCGATCGACCACCAATTGTGTGTATTCAATCTGGAAACATTTAACCATCTCACCTTCTCTAGCAATATTGACTTTCTTTATTTTTAATAGACTTGATGATGTGCCCATCTATGCGAGATTCCTCGTATTCTGTTGAACTTTAAAAGCAGGTCACGAACGTTCAACAATCAATAACACATAATTTATACTAAACTTCATTGGAATTAAATTTTTCTAATAAACCCACCAGATTAAAACATCCATAACACATTTTTTCGTTCATAAAATCTGCTTTCTCTACAATCATCGCATGCCTTTCTTTGCAACACAAATACATAAGGTACAGGCAAATTGACAGAGTATTCATCACTATTAGCAGCATTAATTATTTTAAGAGAAATGCTATTGAGAACATCAGTCAAGAACAGTTTATTTTGCTTGACCAACTCATTCATGAGCTATATGCATTAAAAAAAAAATGTACGATATAAAGTTATAAACATTTTAAGTTACTGTTGCAATATTTTAGATGTATAACGGGGTATGATCCCACACAGTCGGACGATTCTATTTATAAACGATGCTGCTAGGAACTGACGAATCGAATTAATTCACGTTTTGCTACCAACCAATCAAAAACCAGAATTGCTCCATAAATATTAAACCTTTTCTGGAGCAATTTCACACGTTTTTTTCCGTCTCGACACGGTAAGAATATTTTGCTCTGTGGAACTGTCTACTGCAAACCAGTCACCTCTCAGGACTTGTGTGTAACAACGAACCATCTGAAACTAAACATGGCTTACACTTCTAGAGTTACATAAATACGTGATCTCAGCAAAGTAGTTCTTTTTAAATTTTTAATTCAATAAATGTCCCCAAAATTTTTTGTTGTTATTTTAATGAACTTGTTTTGAATTACAATGAAATTTTGATGGGAATTATCTCCTCTTTCACCTAGTATAGGTGAAAGTTGATATGCCATAAAACAAACCGGAAGACCTGATTCTGACATAGAATAGCATCAACGTGAATTTAAATCTACATGTAGAGGAGTTGTGATATTTGCAGTCACCGTTTTTGTTTCAGTGGAACAAAGGCACTATTTTTTTTTTTTTTCTGCTCTTTGAAACAGACTGCCAGAAGAGGCTTCAATAAGCTTTACCATATCTTGCCTTGGACAAGTATAAAGACGATATATATATATATATATATATATATATATATATATGGGTTTGTATTACTGTACACATAGATTCGAAAAAGTTGTCAAAAAACAAATATATAACAAATAAATGTTATCAAAGGCAAGATAAGTTACTTTTCTACCTAACTGGATATATTTTTCGTGTTTTTATTCAATGTAACATATTCATTCAGCTCGAAAAACATACAGTGTTTACCGATGTATTGGAAAATTCAAAATGGCGGTCGACACTCTCTTTAACACGGTAAGTTCAGGAAAAGATGTTATAAATAATAAACTAGACAAAATACTGTTAGAAATTCGCTCATTATATGTTACCGTGACATAAGTTGACATATATTTGGGGTTTTTAATAGTATTTTGTCTAGTTTATTATTTATAACACCTTTTCCCAAACTTAGCATGTTAAAGAGAGTGTTGGGCGCCATTTTGAATTTTCCAATACATTGGTAAACACTGCATGTTTTTCGAGCTGAATAAACATGCTACATTGAATAAAAACACAAAAAATATATCCAGTTAGGTAGAAAAGTAACTTATCTTGCCTTTGATAACATTTATTTGTTATATATTTGTTTTTTGACAACTTTTTCGAATCTATGTGTACAGTAATACAAACCCATATGTATATGCAATATCTTTTGTCTTTTTACATGGCTTTCTGCACTTTGCTATTTTCTTTTGTACCAAAAAAGTCGATTGATTTCAAATGTACAATACTAACATACTGTAAACGCAATAACCCTTATCCCCGAGTGGCTTCTGGGCCTTGATAAGTGGTGATTACCTTGTAAAAAAAAAAAGTATAACTCTTGAAATTTTTTTTTTCTTTCTTTAAACATTTAGTCCTATTAGAATTAAAAAATCTTCCAGCATCTGGAAATTTCTACAATGAAGGGGTGTAATTTTGCTGCTAGTCTAGTAAAGGTCAGAAGTACACATTTAAAAGAAATTTTAAAAACATTTTGCCCTACCTGAATTTGATAATAACCAGGTTGAACGCCAATAAATTCTGCTTCAGTTTGGTTTCCGGGCAACTGTGGTAAAAAGATGAAAAAGAATTAACAAGATAAAAAAAAATCATTTAGTGTGATATCTATTGATGCCAGCCTCCCCCCTCCAAATGTTGGGGGAAAAAAAAAAAAAAAAAAGAAAAAAAAGTGCGACAAAAGATACCGGCAGAAATTTGTTCACCAAGGTAGACAAAAGGAAGATGGGGATCATAATGAAGATGATGGGAACAGAAAGGAAAAAAAGTTGGATATATTTTTGGAGTTAGTTTTAGAAGCGACCGAGTTTTATGACCGTCGGGAGCAGTTTGTGACAGTCAAATACAGGCAAGGTTCATACAGATGTTTAATATCCATTTGCAAGGACTTTTCAAGGTATTTTGACGTTGTCTCCAGACAAAATTCAAGTTTTAAAAACAAAATTTGATATATTAAGAATGGAAAAAGTGGTAAAAAAAAAAAAAAAAAAATCAAATAAATGTTACCAAAAACAAGATAAGTTACTTTTCTACTTAACTGGGTAGGTTTTTAGTGTTTTTACTTAACATAAAATCTTTATTCGGCTCGAAAAGCATGCGTTTTCAAAAGGTATGCGGCCACAAAAAAAAAAAATGGCCACATAACAAATATATTGTGGCCAATTTTTCTTGTGCTCATGTACCCTTTGATAATGCTTGTTTTTCGAGCAAATTAAATATTTTACATTTTAGTAAAAACATTAAAAATCTACCCAGTTGGGTAAAAGAGTAACTTATCTTGCCTTTGGTAACATTTATTTATTATAAATATGATTTTTTTACCACTTTTTCGAAGGACTGGACAGTAAAATATTTCAAGAATGATATAAGTAACCAAAACCTACTAATATTTTAATTAATATTTAAAAATATTTCGATTTTGAATTTGACTAGCCATTGCAAACCTGTCTTTGTTTTATCATTATTTCCAGGGCAAGTGCTCGTCTGAGCTCCAATCTCTGCCCCCCCCAGCCAATCTTTCATGATAAACACCCGTCTAGCTGAAACCACCGTCAATAATTTTCCCCATTCTTTATCTGTGCCTAAATCAAAACGTAGATTCCACGAACAAAGCTTTTTTCTTAGAAGTGCACGCCTGTGGAACTCTCTTCCGCTTGCCTGTTTTCCAAATGATTACAACTTGGATGTCTTCAAGTCCAACATAAACAAATTCCTGATGAATCGCCCCCTTAAGTAAGACACTTTATCAAATCTCCAATACTAATGATTACTACGATACTATCCCATTGATTACTGTACACACAATAACCCTTATCCCCGAGTGGCTTCCGGGCCTTGATAAGAGGTGACTTCCATGTAAAAAAGAAAGTATATACATAACATCAAGTAGTTTTGTCATAAAAAGGATGTAACTATTGTATCAATAATACTGGAAATTGTACAATGCAATTTCAGAAGAATGTATTTCGATTTTATTTTTAATTTTCTGCCACAATTGTCTGTATATGAATGAAACGAAAATATCATATTCCGAAAATCATGAAATCAATCAAGTAGTTTTATTTTTAAATTAGAAAATCAAATTTTATGAGTAACCAAAGAATAGCTAGTATGAATCGTCGAGTTATCTCCCTTTGTTTTAATTTTTTCAAGTTCAATGTAAACAAGTTCTTGATAATCCGTTCCTCTTAAGTAATCCAATTTGCCAAATTTTCTCTTCCAACGATTACTATGATATTGTCCTTTTGACCACTGCACACTCTTTAACCCTTATCCTCGAGTGGCCTCTGGGCCTTGATAAGTGGTGATTCCCTTGTAAACAAAAAAACAGTTCAAACGATAAAGACCACAGCTGTAGCACAAAATGTGTTGGTTTTGATTCTGGCTGATGTCATACAAGTCATCTTTTTTAAACTTTTGAAATCAGTATTATATAATTTAGGTACAATATAATATTCAATACGGAATGGTTCTGTAATAATACAAAATCTGCATGAATTAAAATATATTTAATCATATTTTACGACCTAGCAAAGATAAAATTGAAGTTCTTGCTCGGAATTATCCCTTTCTATAAAAAAAAAAAAAAAAGGCCGTATGATATATGTATCCGTGATGAATGAAACGAAAATATCATATTCCAAAAATCATGTAAATCAATCAAGTAGTTTTATTTTTAAATTAGAAAATCAAATTTTATGAGTAACCAAAGAATAGCTAGTATGAATTGTTGAGTTATCTCCCTTTGTTTGAATTTTTTATTTTTTTTAAATGGCATGTGCGATACAGTCACTCAATTTATGTTTTTGTTTATTTTCGTTTTTTAATAATAAGGGAATTCTGAACAAGAAGCAAAGATTTTTGTTTTTAAATTTTTTAATTTTCGTACAAAAAATAATCATCACAATTGAAATGATGAAAATTGGCGAACAGAAAGAAGATGAAGCGATACGCACCTGTTGTTGTTGGACAATATGGGAGGAGTAAGGGTCCCGAAGGTGGGAGAACTGAATTAGGCTAACATTGTAGCTGTCGGCCACATATTGGCGACTTGGTTCGAACACAACATGGAGGCTGCTTTCACTGTCGACGGAAACAGCAATCGTTCTCTTTTTATTGACTTTCAGAGGATTCACTGGGTATTAAAAAAATAAAAATGAATTTTTTTATTTTTTAAACAAAATGGAAAAAAGTAAAAAAATGTTTTTTTGTAACTTTTGTATCCAAACAGAACATGGCGACACAATTCCAAAGAACATGGTGACAAAAACAGTAAGAGTCATATTTTATACAGGGTGAGTCACGAAAAATCGATGTTTTTAAGGAAAGCAATTCAAAACCAATAACTGACTAAAATAACATTTAATATAAAAGATAAACAAATAACAAATTAAACGGCATCTCAAGGAGGTTTAAAGAGTACCTTCCTCAATCTCTAGCCTTTACTCAAGGAGAGCAAGGAGCGTTCAAAAAAAAACATCCATTTTCCATGACTCCCCTTGTATATGAATTATTCCAAAGTTGGCCAAAGACACCTGAGGAGCAAGCTGAACATGTGGTTACACACCAAAGCTGATGTCGAACCTTGCTCTGGTCCACAGGGTTACATTGCTTGCAGCTGATCTTGAAACTGGTTGCCCATCAATATCTATATTATAGAGTTGGGAGATCAGATGTAATAAGGGTTACCGCATAGATAGCTATCCTTCTGGTCTTGATAGGTATGAAAAAAAAAAAAAAATGTTTTAGTAAAAATGACAAATTCCATCAGCTAAGATCTAAAATCCATCTTATTCAAGCAATTTAATCTTGTCGAACTCAACAATCTTTCTAACAAATTCTGGAATCCACACAGAATTTCTAATGCAATTATAAATAGTTAGATTTATAGTGATAAGCATTAAAAATGTAGATCTAAAAAACAAAAAATTGATATTAAAATTGTCCGTGATGTAGTTGATCAAGTATTAATTCTTGCGGAATTTTTTATTTTTATTTCAAATGATGTATTTTCAAATAAGTTTTCGTTATAATATCTTTACTTTATATATCATTTTAAAGAGTGTTTTTCATTCTATATAATCGTTTGAATTAAATCGTTTTAAAACAATTATGTTTTCTTTCCAGAATGTTGAATACAAGATGGAACAAAAAGCAAAATTTGCACAATTTTCTTATTTCAATTCAAACAGTTCACAATGAAGCATCTAATCCAGGAACCATTACTGAACACACAACACAATAGCGGTTTAAGAAATTTCATGGTGCCAACAAGAGTCTTGAAAATGAACATAGTGGTTAGCCATCAGATGATCAATTAAGAGCTTTAGGTACAATATAATATTCAATAGAGAATCCACGCACAACTGTTTGAGAACTTGCATCTAAATTAAATGTAACATATACGATTTCCACCAACTTGAGAGACATTGGAAAGACAAAAAAAATTGATAAATAAGTGCGATGATAACTAGCAATGCTCAGCTCAGTGATTAGACACCAATGAAGTTTCATGATACTTTCTAAATCCAGAGTTGTACCAAAAGAAGATCTGACTGTTTGGTGGTCGGTGACCGATCTCATCTATTTCAGTTTTTTTTTAATGCAGGCAAAACCATTACAACGGGGAAGTACCATCAACAAATGGACGAAATGCATCAGAAACTTCAACAACACTCAGCATTAGTCAATAGAAAAGACCCAATTCGCCTCCACAACAATACCCAAACACTCGTTGTTAAACCTACCCTGCAGAAGTTGAACTATGAAACCTACCCTGCAGAAATTGAGCTATGAAACTGCCTCATCAGCCATACTCTCCATACCTCTCACCTACTGACTACCACGTAAAGCATAAGCGATATCAAAAACGCATTTAGCAACTGTTCCACCAGAACGCAAGATTTTTACGTTACTGGCATAAATACACTTGTTTTGTGTTGGTAAAAGTTTGTTCATTCTGATGGTGCTGATTTCGATCAATAAACTTTTGTTTGAGCCGAGGTAAGTTCATCTAAATTTAAAAGTTAAAAACCGCAAGAACTTTCTTGTCAACCTGGTATTTGATAAAATTAATTGTAAGTTACACTCTTCTGGAGGTTGAAGGTTCAATGCTCAGTGCGGGGTGTGCTAAGAATGTAATTGCAAATAACTTTGGACTAACAGAAGTAAAAAGTTTTGTTTGAAATTCCAGATTTCGACAAGATACACCCAAAGAAAATCGGAGGTTACGCTGCGCAAATATCACACAAGATAAGAGCAGTAGTTTGAATTATCGAACGATGAAATATCAATCAGCATCCCAATATCAATCAGCATCCCAATATCAATCAGCATCCCAATATCAATCAGCATCCCAATATCAATCAGCATCCCAATATCAATCAGCATCCCAATATCAATCAGCATCCCAATATCAATCAGCATCCCAAAAATCCAACAAATGGTCCAGCAAGAATTATAAAAACACAAATACAAAAAACTTTCAGTCAGGAAACATAGATGCATCATTAAAGTAAGATTGAGTTCAGGTCTTTTTGTGGTTTTGGATTTTGCGGTTAAAAAACTCACAACTCCAAATCCTGCAGCTTCTCCGAAAAACAGGCTTTTTTAAAAATCCAAGCTGGTACCATCTTATTTGTAGGGAAGTAATGAGATTTTACGTTATTTTGCGAGACTCGTCAGCATATACTCGGGCGTGGCTGCCATTTTATTTTTTCTTTATTCTTAACCAGACATTACATGTTACATAAACTCATGCAGAAATTTGATGCGAGCCCCTTCCACACTCTTTACTTGCTACAAGTGGCAACAAGGCATTTTATTAGACTTTCATCTCGCCTCTCATCAAAGTCATGGCAAGTGACAAGAAACAGATAAAACGTCTTTACAACACATTCGAAGTTTGACTATAAATCGCAAGAAAAAGCTTTCGTCAGAAATGTTATCTTGCACAAAAGTGTTCTGACTGAACAATGCATTAATCATTCTACAGTGAGAATATACTAACATAAAAAGAAACGATTATTATATAACTGCTACAATAAGAGATTATTTCTTGGCCTTTGGGACAAGATCAAAGTGTAGTATCTGTTCTTCAGTTGCTGCACTTCATTTTCTTGTTCTCTTTCAGTGGAGGAGAAATCCTTCACGACTGAGACAATTTTTATTTTTGTACCTTTTCTCCACGTTAAAAAACGACCCTGGTGTCTAACTCTGTCCCGTGGGGAGGCATAGTAAATAGGTACAATAAGAGATTATATATATATATATATATATATATATAACTACTTCATTTACTCACATAAAATTAATATACGGAAGTATAAATTTATGCGTAAACTTTAAGTATTTACTTCAAAAGTGCTCAATACGTAGGTAGAGCTAGTTATAAGTTATAAAATATATATGGCGATTAAGCTACACTGAATATTCTGCGTTTCATCCACTCTATGGACTCTTCAGGCTTATGCGTGAATTTTGTGGTTGTCTGTCGTTTTTATATATGCATCTTCTATTGAGATTTTAGTTAGCCAATCAGCTTTCTAGTATCCACCGTGCCCTTCCTATCAGCCAATGAACATGCACTTACCAGACAAAGGCCTATTTGACCTCTGGTTGACCTGTTCCTTTGTGTGTGCTCTATTTAGCCTGGATATCTAGTTTCTTGACCCGTTTTAAATCTAGGTTAGGGTTTTTTTTATGTTATGTACATATATGTGTGATAGTTTATGTATATTCATGTTTATTTAATTTATTTATTTATTTTCCATTGTTTTTGTTAGTTTTAAAATTATTTTATATCGCTATCCTAGAGTAAATTTTATCCTGTGAACACAGTAGTTCGCTATTTCTCTTCGACAGTTTAATAGATGTTGGGGTTCTTTAAAGTACAGGATAGCAAATTTTTTCATGAAGGCATAATCTACATGGGTCGTCTAGGTCTCTACATGTGGTAGCTGGTCTTATTATTTTCCATTCAACTACCGGCGAATGTCCGCTTTCCTTGAGTTCCCAGTATTCATTTGCTAGCGTTGTTTTCATACAGTGTTTTTTATTGTTGAATGTACTTTTGTGCTCATAATAGCGAGTTTTAAAATTTAAGGAAGTCATACCTACATAATATTTCTTGTTATTCGTTGTTTTTATTTAATATTTTGTTATTATGTGCTTTAATTATCATCTCTAAATTTTTGAAGCAGCTGTAGGATAACTAAGGTATTTTTATTGAAAATTTTGTGTAAGGAGTTGGTTGCGGGAAAGTGTTTTTCAATAAGATCTAGAAATTTCTTGCCAAGTTTTGTTTTTAGCATTTGATTGTATGGGGCCGTATACCAAATTATAGTTCTTTTTCTTCTATTTTTAATTTTATTATAGTTATTGGTGTTTTGTTGCTTATATTTGATATCGATATTTTTGTATCCACTATTTTTTAGGGCCGTTTCATAGATATTGGTTGACCTGTTAAATGCATTTTCATCGCTTGAGTTATTGCTGAGTCTACTTACGATCAAGTTAGGAATCTGCTTTATAATTGATGGTGGGTGATTACTGGAAAGCTGATTGGCTAACTAAAATCTCAATAGAAGATGTGTATATAAAAACGACAGACAACCACAAAATTCGCACATAAGCCTGAAGAGTCCATAGAGCGGATGAAACGCGGAATATTCAGTGTAGCTTAATCGCCATATATATTTTATAAATTACTAACTAGCTCTACCTACGTATTGAGCACTTTTGAAGTAAATACTTAAAGTTTACGCATAAATCTATACTTTCGTATATTAATTTTATGTGAGTAAATTAAGTAGTTTATATATGAGAGAGAGAGAGAAAAATAAATAAAACTGTCTCCATATTTTCAAATTCTATCTCTTCTGAAACTAAAAGTTGAAGAGTGGCACTAGGGGCCTCAAATGATTGGATTTTTTATGGACCGTTCTTTTATGGGTTTTTAGCCGATTAAAATAGTTTTTACGGAGTCAAAAATGAGTCAAAATTAAAAAATTGTTATTCATTTTGTACATTCATCTTAGTTTGATTTTTAATTTTTATTCAGTTCATATGCTTGTCACGTTGATGTAGTGGTAACATCACCAGCTTTGAATGCTACAGTTTTGCTTTCGATTTCGATTCTAGCTGATGGCACCCAAATACTTTTTTTTTTTACTTTTAAAATCACGACTCTATAATAATATATACGAAATCTGGATAAATTAAAATATCCTACTTAAGCGTATTTTCATCCCCCCCCTGCTAGTAATATATATATATATATAAGGTAAAATTAAAAGCCAAGAACAATGCGAGATTTTTTTTTTTTATATATAGAGTAAAATTAAATGTAAACAAAAGAAATAAAGTTCTTTTTTGTTGTTTGTTTTTTTTCTTTTTCACACAAATTTTAACTCTAAACAACAGTAATTTTTTTTTTTTTCTGTTGTATTCAATGGTGATTTACAACAGAAAAAAAAAAAAAATTACTGTTGTTTAGAGTTAAAATTTGTGTGAAAAAGAAAAAACAAACAACAAAAAAGAACTTTATTTCTTTTGTTTGCATTTAATTTTACTCTATATATAAAAAAAAAAAATCTCGCATTGTTCTTGGCTTTTAATTTTACCTTATAATTTTCTTCAACAATGCTTCAAGCAAACTACAACCTACTTATATATATATATATATATATATACACACACACAAATAAAACAGTAGATGCATTTATGTGTGTGGGTCTGTTTGTAAATATTTAACCAATAAACTCAGACTACTGGTCACATAACATTAAAATTAACAGGAAATACACCAAAGACGGTTTATAACAAGGAAAATCTTTGTTTGGATGGATGATTAACGCGTACAGAAGTCGGCAGGTTGAAATTCAAAATGTTTATTTCAACTTGCTAACATATTTCTATTACTTTTGCGCATGTGCAAATTTGCTCATAGTTTAAAATCATTTCATTTAACATTTTTATTATCTGTCTGTCGATAAAATATTGTATTATTGTGAAATGTGTAATTTTTACCAGCAATAAAATATATAAATAAAATATAAACAGTCACAACTAGTATGCACCCACTGCCAGGAAAAGTGACTGCATGCTGACACTGACCTAGAACCATTTGATTTTAAGGAGAGGGTAGTGATTATTCAAAGATGAAAATGTTTATTCATGTGTATTATAGCATTAGATTGCACAGGTCGTGATCGTCCACTTGTGTTCATCCAAATTCGATACTTCATTTCCACAGCTGCAGTCTTGATATATGTGGTTTCTGTTACTGGTGTAACAAACACATTCTACGTCCAAAGCAAATCACAATTAAAACAAGTAATGATGCTTTATTTTGAGAGGAGTTAACATAACATATGACAAGCCCAAAATCAAGTTAAACACATCTTCCAACCGATCACAAACAGTTTGTCCACTTAAGATTCAGAGATCAATCTGTTTGAGAGACCGACAGAAGTGCAACTATGAAAATTTGTCAAAATAATTTTGGTACTTGTACAATTTAATCAAGACATTAAAAAATGAAAATATCAAAAAAAAGGTTATATTGTACGTTATCCGTTATGGAATGAAGATCTCCGGAAAAAAATTTCACTTAATTTGATTGAGTAGTTTTTGTTTTTTTACAGCGGAAAAACACGTTTTTATGAGAGCACGTTGAAGGCCCACATCTTGGATTTTTTCTTAATTCTTGTTTGGAGTTTAGAAACACCATGGGAGATAACTCCAGTTAAAGCGCTGACACTCCCTCCCCATCTTTAATACTAGCTTTTCTTCCTAAAAATCGAACCTTTTGCTCAATATCATAACAAATTGTTTTTTTTGCTGTAAAACAAATACTACTTGATGAAATAAAGTGAATTTTTTTTTTTGGAGAACTTCATTCCATAACGGATACGTACAATATTAACATTTTTCAATATTTTCATTTTTTTTAATGTCTCGATTAAACTGTACAAGTACCAGAATTTTATATGTTAATTTCTATTGTCCAATTCCTTTTTTGTGATATTGTTTTCTTAGTATTTGATAACACTGTTGTCATCTTTGACTTGAAATTTGTTTAACCATGTTTTGTTGATATATCTTCAGAAATTCAATAAAAGATGAAGGGAGGGGTGAAAAAAGTGGGAAAAATAAGACAGAAAAAAAAAGAATGAAACAAAAAAGAAAAAAAAAGTTCAAATAAATTAAAAAGGACTTACCATAAGCAGTGACGATATATGTGGAGTTGACACCTCCAGGAAGTGCAATTAATTTCACTTGGAAAACATGAGTTTTAAATTTTTGGAAATGGGTAAAAAAATTATACTGGATGTATTTCTGAAAAATTAAATCAAATAAAAAAAATTATACTGGATGTATTTCTGGAAAATTAAATCAAATAAAAAAAAAAAAATTACAAATAACAGAGTATATTTTTTTTTTTATTAGTTGAAAAATGAAAAAATTTTACGCACACACACATTATAGATGAGAGAAAAAATTTCCCGCGAATATATTCGCCATGTAGGGAAAAATCTATAAAACATAGCTTACAAACAAAAACAAAATAACTGCAATCAACTAACTAGCCATGCTCGTGTTAACTGGCCACAAAAAGATATAAACATATTAGACACTAAAATGCAAAAAATGTCAACACGGCACAGATTAACACACAGAAACCAATGTTTGCCTATGCTGTATCTGACCAGAGGAACAGGATTGGTTAGTTGTTGGTTGTTTTTGTTTTACAGCATATCAACCCTTTTCGGGTTATTTAATGCCAAATTCAAAGATTTTGAAGAAAAAATTTTTAATAGCATATATTTGTTGTTTTCAAGTCGGTTTCTATTTAACCCATAGTTGGAACCCTAACAGGTACTACCACTCTGGGTCAGAGTGGATCTGGGAGCAATGGTAATTAAAGGGTAGCTCCACACTCCCCAAAGTCCGCAAGTTGGGGCCTCACAACTAGATATAGTTTAAGGTCATATCCAGGACCAGAGGAACAGGAGGTATGGATCTCTCAGAGATTGACCACTAGCATCGTGCAACTATCGTGATTATAGGGCAATATCTGAGGAGTTCCCAAATTCCAAACCTCAAAATGGTGCACGAACATAAGACAAGAGCCAGCAGAACAACCTCCATCATGAAACCAGCCAAACATTTTGGACAAAACGTTTTGCAAATGAAACAGAATCAGAAAACAAGTCTGCCACAGAAATGACCTAAAATACACCAAGAATTTCCATTTTAAAAAACTGGAAGAATAAGACAAGCATTCCAAATATTTTCTGGGTGAATTCACTTGGGATTATAAAGATAAGGAAAGCTCTATAGACTGGCTAAAAAGAGGATCGCTCCACTATGATCAGGAGAGGATTATAATGGCTGCCTAAGATGAAGGCTCGATGACTAATACTTTTTTTTTTTTTTTTTTTTTTACACAGTGTTCACCACTTATCAAGGCCCGGAAGCCACTCAGGGATAAGGGTTATTGCAAGTACATTACGTTAGTGTGGAGATTTGATGAAGTGTTTGCTTAAAGGGGGCGGTTCATTAGGAATTTGTTAATGCTGGACTTGAACACATCCAAGTTGTAGTCAGGTGGGAAGCAGGCATACGGAACAGAGTTCCACAGGCGTGCAGTTCTAAGAAAGAAGCTTTGTTCATGGAATCCACGTTTTGATTCAGGCACAGATAAAGAGTGGGGGAAATTTTTCACAGTGGATTCGGCTAGACGGGTGTTTTTCGTGAAAGATTGGCGAGGGGGGACCAGAGATTGGAGTTCAGACGAGCACCTGCCATGGAAATAACGATAAAACAAGGATAGGCTCGCAACGTCTCTTCTGTGGGAGAGAGGTTGCAGGGTAGAGAAAAGGGCATCCCCCACCAAGCCACAAAGTCTATTTTGTACTCTGTCAAGGCAGGATAGGCTGTTTTTAGCAGCTCCTTCCCAGATATGGCAGCAGTATTCCATCCTTGGACGTACTGAGCTTTTATATAGATAGAGAATTGCATCAGTAGTGAGATATCTTCTGGAGCGGTAGAAGGAACCACCATCTTTCCAGCGACCCAGGCAACAAACTTGATGTACGTGTTCCATTTCAGATCAGGAGTGAAGGTCAAACCCAGAAGCTTGTCAAAACACAGGGCCTCTTCCAGACGAGAGCCATCCATCCCAATTGATACCAGATGGGGATCAAAGCGTTGATGATACTTACTTAAAAGATCTCAGCAATGACAACAAGTGCAGGTTCTGCTACAGGACGGCTACTATACAATGCGACACAGTGGAATGTGTAAATATCTCCACTGGACCATTTGTAAAAGTTGAATATCATATGTTGCAACAAGTCGTAGGAACATGTTTACCAGAAAAAACAGTTGGAAATAAGTCATACACCATCCACTATGACTACGCAATTCTTACAGCTACCTACCTTGAAAATGAAGCAATTAAACCTGACAGTGATAGGAGTAAAGAAAGAAGCAACCATAGTAGAAGTTAGTGTCTCCAATGATACGGAGTTAAACAGAGCTGAGAGGAAAAAAGATAACGAAATACTTAAGAAAAGAAACTGGAATCTTATGACCGGCATCGTTCCAATTATTATAGCAGCAAATGGACTTGCGGGAAAAAAAATTTCACAACAAACTCGAGATTAGACGATCACAAGGGAACATGCGTATACACATACACACCATATAGATGACTGTGACAAGTATACACACTTATGCAATCTAACCACGATACGACATAAATACAGATAGAAATTAAGTTGCGATATATATTTCAAAATTTTACAGAAAGTCAGAAAAATATTGGCACCAGTGGTTTCAAGCCCAATAGAAGAGGATTAGTTTATGGTCAAGAAATGTCTCTTCAGCCTCCATTTATATCTGTTCTCATATTCCTATAAAGTGGGGTGAAATAGAGAGAGAGAGAGAGGGACAAAAAGAAAGAGGGAGGGGCAAAAAGAAAGAGTAAAAGAGAGACAAAAAAGAGAGATAGAGAGAGGGATAAAAGAAAGAGAGAAGGGGATAAGAAAGAGAGAGGAGGACAAAAGAGAGGGGGAGAGAGGGACAAAAAAAAGAGAGGGAGGGATAAGAAAGAGAGAGGGAGGGGCAAAAAGACACAGAGAGAGGGACAAAAAGAGAGAGAGGGAGGGACAAAAAGAAAGAGGCACAAAAAGAAAAAGAGAGAGAGACTGATCACATCTGGTATTTGTTAAATCTTATAACCTGTACAAATGATAAGGATCACAATCAAATCTGAATAAATATGCAACTTGTATAAAAACATGTTGCATATTTATGTGAGGGTGGAGGTGGGAATCTTTCACCGACTGTCTTGACCCGGATGGAGGCGGGGGGGTGGAGGGCTCAGGTGTTTAGAATTCAGAGATTACCTGATAACACATTGTTTAAAGTGATGTCGGAACATGTCACTTTCCAACAAGTTTTTTGCTTGTTTACAAGCCGCAGTGTAAAGACTGCTAAGTCATCAATTCACCGATGACCCACACCCAAACAACACTCACCTCTCCCCTCGTCACATGACAAGTTAGGTAAGCTGCAATTCTCACACTCCCCTTCACTATTACTAATGACAGAAAAAAATCTTTCTTTGAGTGAAATCAAAACAAAATATATATATATCTATTTGTTTTTTGGGGGGTTTTTTTCGGGGGGGGGGGAAGTAGCTGGGGATGGGGCATCCTACCAGATGTCCGACATTTACCTGCTGTCACATACATTCTAACCAAAAGATCTTTTTAAAGATTGTAAGTCTGATAGTCTTTTTTTAATTATTTTTTATGAGTTCAGTTGCTTCTATAATTACTGGAATGATAAAGATCTTCCCCAAATTCCAATTTCTTTTCATGCCGTACCTAAAACCTTAGTATTTTGTTATCTTTCCCCTTTCAGTTCTGTTTAATCCAGCATCATTAGGACACAAACTTCTACTAAGGTTGCTTCTTTCTCCTTCTTGTACCATATAAATATGTCATGATCTAACCATTTTTCCAGCGACCTTGGCAACAGATTTGATGTATGTGCTCGGTTTCAGATCAGACTAAGGCACTTGTCTAAACACGAAGCGTCCTCAAGGCGAAAGATTCATTTCAATATGGGCCAGATGTTGGTCAGAGCGTTTATGATGGAAAGATAGAAACTTGGTTTTAGATGCATGAAAAGTAACCGGACACTTTTTTCCATATTGTACCACATGTCCAAGATAAGAGGAGAGAGAATCAAAGAGAACTTGGTCGTTTACAGCCTTTGATGTGTTACCATAGATGGTAGTGCCGTCAGCATAAATGTCTACAAATGATCGAAGGATGTGATTTGGAAGATCATTGATGAAGATCAGGAAGAGAGTTGAGCCCAACGACTCTTATAAACTTGCGTAGAAAAGGACTTTTTTTTTATTTGCTTACTTGATCGCTCACCGGCAAAAACGCACACGTGCAAAAGCTACGCGTTTACAAAAACGCACCATGTGCTAACTTTGTGTAACGTTTAAAATGTCACCGTTTGTTCACATTACATTTAAATTTCTGCATGTTTGTATGGTCAGTCAGGGAAAGGGGGAAGAAATAGCAAAGACAAACAGTCGAAAAAAAACAAAAACTCTGGGTTGTTTACAGTGAACAAGAGGGATTTTGCTGCTAGTTGAGTGGGTTGTGGAAGGGGGTTCTCATGTTGGGGTCAAGGGAGATTATAAGTGTAGTGAGGGTGCTTCTGCAGTATAAGAGCTGGTTAGTTGTTTTACGGCATATCAACCCTTTTCCATTATTCAATGTGACCCGACAGGGTACGGGGCAACGATGGAGAACCTTGCTGGTGGATCGAGAGGTAGCCAATCACTTGGGTGGTCCTGTTGGCACGAATTCGGGAGATTTCGCATTGTTGAATCTAACAGGATGATGATGGTGATGATGGTGATGATGATGATGATGATGATGATGATGATGATGATGGTGAAAGAAGAGGGTAGATGTGTTCTTAACAAGTGATCAAATGATTCCCCCACGAGATAGATAGCTGAAAGGTTCAAGTAGACACCATGAATATATATTTCCCAAACAGTGAAAATTTAGCACTTATGTTTTAATCGAGAGACCATCACAGAACCGAGTCAAGTGGTCAGTTAATTGGTAATTAACCGTGAAATCCCCTTTGGGAAGAGCATCCCACAACGAATGATAAATGAAAGAAAAAAAAAAAAAAAAAAAAAAAAACGTTTATTGCAAGATAGACTAGTTCTCATAACTTGGATTTTAAGGAATATGACATCTGATAGTGAAACCCTAAAAGTCGCCAATCCACAGGGCATGTGGCCGCTGACGAATTCAAATAAGGAGAGGAAAACCATTCTTTTCTCTTCGATAATTTTAAAGGTAGTTTTTTTTTTTTTTTTATTTCTTTTTTTTTCTCTGCGGTCGGAGGGAAATACTTGGACCTCCCCCCCAAGCTTTGGGAAGCGGAACGTTACTGGATCCAGCACAGGGACGGCTTCCGATTGGCTGATGGCCATTTGGGACCTATATTGCGAAGGCGGAGTTACAGCTGACCGATTTTTATATAACGAAAAGCGAAGACATCTGAACGACACACACTGCCACGCGTCTTTGGCGACCCCCATCCCCATTGCAACCTGGTTGAGACGCGCCTCTGTTTTCTTTTCTACGTTGATTTTTTTCTCAAGTGTAAACTGATGATAACAGACGAAGAACTTTGTTAATGAACGAAAATTTGTACGAGTGATTAACGCGTGGTGTACATACTACTTGTAACGTTTAATGCGATAATTATTTTACGTTATGAAAAAAGTTTATCCTTGATTTCTTTCGTTTTGTTTCGGAAACGCTGTTGCCTCGAAGTGCAGTCTGTTTTCATATCGGTCCTGTTGATAGTTTGGAAGGCGGACCAAGATTGGAGATAAGTAAGCGAACCACGGTGACATGGACAAATCCTACCACTGGACACAGACAAAAGATGATGCCAAAGGGACTCCGAGCCAGGTGCATCTTTCTTCCACGCCTGTGCATCTGTTGCGGCCCTGTAGGGGTCACACAATGCCGAACTCCTTTTCTTTCTCAAATTAAGTTATGTTGTAATGTAGCGCAGATATGTATATGTAAATGCATGCAAAATGACGTCACCATTAAAGAAAAGAAGCCTTAAAAAAAAAAAAAAAAAAAAGAAAAAAAAAAGAACGGTCACAAGAGAGACAGTAATAACGTTTGGTGTGTGAGAGTAACAACGAGGAAATAAATGGTGCTACAAGGAAAAAGTGAGTTGGAGTCATTTTCTATTTCCTGACTTGGTCCTCCTTAGCGACTGAAACAGCGCATAATGTGTGATTCTTCCCGGACAACATTACAATGCTAGTTAGATATTTTTTTATTCATTTGTTGAAGTTTTTTTACTTGTACGGGTTTACCTTTTTCAAAAATGTTAATATTGTGTTTATATTTCTAAATAGTTCATTTATGTTATTGATGTTGTAAATATTTTGATGGATACGTGTGACATGCATTCTGGAGGATCTTCATTCTCAGAAGGAAGAAGTGTGTGTGTGTGTGTGTGTCTCTCTCTCTCTCTCTCTCTCTGATAGTGAATTCTTTTAGTATGGGTTAATTTGAAAGAGTTTATTATTTTGAAAAGGGTTCCTTTCTTCTTGGGCAATTTTTTCATAATGAAATTATCGCTTAGTGGTTTGTAATCTGTATGGAAGCAGTATAACGGGATTCCAAACAAAAACATTTTCGGTAAAAAACATTACATACGAGATGCCTTCAATAAGTTTCCAGACTTTTCTTGTACAGCCATTTAAAATTATCGTAGATTCTTGAAAATTCAGTATGTTATTGTTACACATTTTATAAGATGGCCTATCAATTTTCATGATTTCAGCTTTAAATAAACAGTTATAGCAGGAATTGGAATACACCCTACTAAAGCCTGATTGTCACAGCTGGTGAATTTCAAAAATGCAATATGGAAGTGAATACACGTTAGAACGATATGCAATAAAATTCTGTTTTAAACTTGGAAAAAATGCCACAGAAAATGTATGGAATGCTTCAGACTGCTTTTGGACCATCTTGCATGAATTGAGCATCAGTTTTTGAGTGGCATAAGAGATTCAAGGAAGGCAGGGAATCTGAAGGATGATGAGAGGTGTGAGAGAAGTAAGGAAGTCAGAACACCAGAGTTGATTGGCCAAATAAAGAATTTTATGGATAAGAACCGCCGTGTCTATATAGACAATAAGTGCACAGTTTGATGTCAGTGTGGGAACTGTACACAATTATTCGCGAGGAACTGAAGATGCGGAAGATTTGCATAAAAGTTGTCTTAAAGGTGCTCCATCCTAGTCACAGACTATTTGCCCAAAATGGGCATCAGGACAGTTCCTCACCCTCCCTATAGTCCTGACCTTGCTCCCTGTGACTTTTGGTTATTCTCTAAACTCAAGGAAAACTTTAGAGGCTGTCGTTATTGGACAATTGAGGAGATGAAAGAGGCTGTGACAAGTGCCATTGACACTCTTACACAAGAGGACTTCCATGGGGCCTTCCAGAAGTTGTCGGAATGGTACAACAAGTGCATTACAGCCAGAGGAGATTACTTCGAAGGGGACTAGAGTTTGATGTGTGTACTATCAATAATAGTGCCCATACGAAAAAAGTCAGGAAACTTATTGAAGGCAGCTCATGTCATGTCAAAATTAATCTAAATTCCAAAACTGATCCAGTAGATGTGCTAAATCTATTTTTCACAAAAATTCATCGAAACTAGCGTTCCGATATTTTCTATTTTGAAATGGCAGATTAAATGCAAGGGAGATAAATAAAAATGATAGATTACAGTTACCTCTGCAATTAGGGAATAATATATATATATATATATATACCAATCGGTATGGACCCGACTATGGAAGATCAGATAATAAATAAACGTGGATTTATAAGACCAAAGAATCCAACCTTGATCGCCCTTCGGGGCCCGTGGCGCAGTTGATAGAGACGTTGAATCTCTACAGTTCCAGATGAACATTGTCTGAAGATGGTGGTTTCAATCCCACCCAAAGCGTGCCAGAGGTTAATTGGCCAAAAATGTGGTGAGACGACAACAATTACGGATGGCAGTGATGACTGAGAATGCAGTTAGGAGATTCAAAGTTCCTATTCGTCGCGGTTACCACCTGACGAAGGCCAGAGGAATAGTTGGCCGAAACGTTGTGCATAGACAAGCCAATAAAAAAAATGGAAAAACAACAACTAATAAAGATGAGACTAGTAGTCCGAAATAAAAATAAATTAATATATATAATGCTCATCTCAAAAATTAATTCCAATTAAGGAATAATATATATATACAGTTACCTCCTCTGAATTTTAAGAACTCGTGCCGATCGAAACACTTGATAAAATGACAATTCAATTTTTGGAATTTTTGGAATTTATTCTAATTTCGACATCACACGTGCAAATGTATTAACGGTTTTACTTGAAATTCAATTATACTAGAGTAGAGCTACAGCGATTTCATCAGAGCATATTCCGTGGATGTACGTAATTTGGAGTGCGATTTTTATCGATTGGATGTGAACAAGAGCCGATTTCATCAGAGCATATTCCGTGGATGTACGTAATTTGGAGTGCGATTTTTATCGATTGGATGTGAACAAGAGCCGATTTCATCAGAGCATATTCCGTGGATGTACGTAATTTGGAGTGCGATTTTTATCGATTGGATGTGAACAAGAGCCGAAAACGATACATTACCTTTTCGTATTTTGCTTCAGGTGGGAAATTGGCATTTTTAAAATCAAAAACACGGCATTTACTGTCTCTCTGCTTGTGGACATCATGTTCGATTTTCAAGAGGAGAGCACTTGTCCGACGTAAATGTTCTGAAAGACAGAAAAAACACAATTTTTATAATCTGCATATATATTAAAGTGATAATGTGTGAGGACACTTCTCAACCTATATACTCAACAAATTTTTGATCTACAGGCTTGAAATTTGGTATATAGGGTACTCAGATATATGGAAAACTTTTTAATTGGTTTTCATCTGGAATAAAGGGCTGCTATGGAGTCAAAATTGAAAAATTGGTACACGTTGAGAGGGGGGGGGGTCACCAGATTTTTATCCGTGTCAACTGCTTCACGACTGTATACGTGAATCATTCACATGACAAATTACTTATGTTAAGAATAAGTAGGTTTGAAAACACTTTTTAAAGATCACGCCAAGCTGGCTTAATGGTTATCGTACTTGACTCACTGTCTTTAGTTTTTTTTTTTATTTTACTTAAAAGAAGTGAAAAAACATAATACTTGCAAGCACATGTCTCAGTTTCTTACCGTTTTTTTGTTTACTTTATTTTTTTTTGTAAAATGAATTTAACGTTACGTTTAATACCTACAGTATTTCTGTTTATAATAAATAAGAATTTTGCATTAAGTGAAACTAGCAGGACCACGTAACTGGTGTTGCCCAGTAGAAGCTTGCCCCCCCACCCTCGCACAAAAGTAAACTACATTTGTTGTTGTTGGTCACTGCTTTACCTGAACAATTGTGGACACTGGTAGTAGTTTCTTACCGTTTTTTGGTTTACTTTATTTTTTTTTTTGTAAAATGAATTTAACGTTACATTTAATACCTACAGTATTTCTGTTTATAATAAATAAGAATTTTGCATTAAGTGAAACTAGCAGGACCACGTAACTGGTGTTGCCCAGTAGAAGCCTCCCCCCCCCTCGCACAAAAGTAAACTACATTTGTTGTTGTTGGTCACTGCTTTACCTGAACAATTGTGGACACTGGTAGTCATGGCTGCAATAAAATAATCTGGCTTTCACTGACGATTAGTTATGGTTTGAGGCGATAACGTGAAGGTACAGTTTGAAATTAAAAAAAAAACAAAAAAAAAAACAAGGGAATGTGTAGATCAGCATGAATTAATAAAATTACGAAAAATGGTCCATTAGAATAATAATGGAAAGTAAAAACAGAAGTTTTAGAGTTAAGGGATTCTAACTGTATACAAACTGTTTAGGGTGATCGAAATCAGTGGTCGCAGTTCTAGCTGTTTCTCTTTGTTGTTCAAGTCTTCCTCTGCTTTTCAACTCTTCCACCAATAGTTTTAAATTGAATTCCAGTTTTACATCTTTTTTTTTAACATGTAAAACAAAACAATTACGACTTTTTTCACTTCTTTGAGTATTATCATGTTAAGAACGGCTTTCAGAATAGACACCACCAACCTTCTAATCTCAGTAGGAGAAAAGTAGATTTGTTTGTTGCACATGTGTACAAACCTGGCAGTCAGTGAATTACAGTGCCTAATACAGGTCTTTATATCTCTATAAGTACTTGTCTCCACAAAATTTGAATGAGATTTTCTTAATCAGCATAGTCGAGAACCTGCAAAAGTCATTCTAAAGAAAATTGTGGAGGTGGACCTAATGTACAAATTTAACCCCACCCCCCACCCATGAAAATAAGTTAATGTGTGCGCATTAGTATTTTTTTTTTTTTCAGGAGGGAGGGTAGAGTTTTGTGTTGGGTTTATGATTTGCTCAAGCATTTGTAATATTTTATCTGGGCTGGTTAAATTCATTGTCGTGCACTCCATTATGACTGATTAAAAATTCAAAAAAAATTTTTTTCTTCCAATTTATCAAAAAGTCGTTTGCTTTGCTCCGTATTAGCTGAAACTTGACCAGTGCCCAGCATATTCTGTCAGCTTATGCCAGTTGTTGATCGAACCTGAGTGGACATTTACAAGAAATGCATTTTATAATATGCACCAGTACCAGAATTTGTTTATATTGGACTTAAAAGCGATCTTCTTGTAATGTTTCTAAATTTTTGAGGTGAGGATTAATTAAACTATTGTTGTCGTCCTAAGTGTTATTACAACACAAAATCTCATGAGAATAACAACCAAGATAAAAACACTAATCCTAGCAATTGGGCGCTGACGATGGGTCTTGATGGGCTGCCTTCTTTGTGAATTTTTGGAAGACTGTATAAGTGTGGTAGTTTACTGTGATGTTGAGCTAGTTATTTGACGAGTTTTCCAAATTTTTTTTGGATGCTATTAAAATTGAGTTTGGGAGCCTCTAATTATAGGAAAAATATTGTACATGCTTAAAATTTTGGTGATGAAAGGAAGATAATCCCTACTGATCTTTATTACAGTTGCTTCCCTTTTTTCGACCAACTTTTTTCACAAATTGAAACTAAAATCATAGAATGGAAACTAACTCACAGAATACGAAAATATCTACGGGGCCAGTAACTTCTCTCTTTTCTTTTCCAAACAACGACCAATATGCCTGAAGACGGTCAAAGGACAATCCGACCGAAACGTTGCACAAATAAAACTTCAAGATGAGAACAATAGTCCGAGCAATACAAGTAATATCTAACTGTTTCTTTGAAAAAAAAAAAAAAAAAAAAATATTATTTTCGCCATTCACCAATAAGAGCCATTGTCAAAATTTAATATTCCGTGCAGATTCTTGAGTTCAACAAGAGAAACAGCCGGAAAAAGCTTGGAAATTACATTGACCAAAACATTGTGGAAATAACGCTGAAGATGAGAACAATAGTTTGAAGAATCCAGAGAGAACCATCATTGAGGGAAAAGGAAGGCAAAAAAAGAAAATTGCAATTGTATTCTTAGTATTACCTACATTTCGACCTTTAGAAGATTATCACTTATGAGGTGCTTTAAACGAGTTTCCACTTAACTGCCGTGGGAAGTTAGAATGGTTCGGGAATAGGAGAATCCTTTTATAAGCGCAACTCTCACCCAATTCTAAATCCTAAATTAAGTATTCTTTCAGCATATTCACACACAATCTATATATATAGAAAAGTAAAATTGTTTGCGTGTGTGTGTGTGTGTGTGTGTGTGTGTGTGTGTGTGTGTGTGTGTGTGTGTTGTACATTTCTCTACCAAACTACTCTGCCAATTTTCAGTCTACAGACTAGAGATTTAGGAAAATCTTTTTAATCTGTTTTCAGCCAGACATTTGGCTGTCAAGGGGTTAAAGTTCAACAATTTGACCTTTGAAAACTCTACCAAACTCCTCTGCCAATTTTGGTTATGAAATGTAGGTTACTTGAACATGGATTAAACATTCAATTTGATTCGAGCCCCAAATATAAAATGTTAAGGGGTCAAAATTATGATCAAAGTTTTTTAAAAATTTGACCTCTCCCAAATTACTCAGCCAATTTGTGCCTAAACATTTGAAATCTTACATAAAGTGTATTCAGACATAGGGCAAGCATTTTAATCAGAGTGGCTGACAATTTGGCTGCCAAGGGTTCAAAGTTCAAAAGATTTTACATTTGCAGTCTCTAGCAAACTATTCAGCCAATTTTGGGTCTAAACATTAGAAAATTTACATAAAGGGTATTCAGACATGCCACAAGCTTTTTAATCAGTTTTTGAGTGAAAATTTGGCCGCCAAGAGATCAAAGTTGAAAGAGTTGACCTTTGCAAACTCTACCACACTCCTCTGCCCATTTTGGGGTCTAAACACTTGAAATTTTAGATGTAGATTACCTAAACACAAGTCAAACTTTCTAATATATATATATATATATATATATATATATATATATATATATATATATATCTGGCTGAGTTTATTTTACTTGTAAATATTAACTCTTTAATATTTATAATATATTTTAAGTTTACCATTTTGATTACCTTAATAAACTTATTGTAACTTTTATTTTTATTTTATATATATACATATATATATATATGTGTATATATATAAAGGAGATTAGAACAATAGTCTAAAGAGCAGAGTGTATTTTAATGTAATAGTAAAATTACTAGTTTAATTAAAATACAGGGAAAGAAAAAGTGCTCGTTGTAATTTAGATATATAATAAGCTCGATAGGTAAATATCCTAGAGCTAATTTAATATTTAGTAATGTGATTGATAATTTAAAAATCAAATTATAATTAAATTAAAAATCCGTTTCATAAGAAGGAACAACATAAAAAGCTATAGCAAGCATCTATATGAGTACTTTAACCATAGTTCCTGATTTCAAAGGGTGAAAAATTAAAGGATACATCTGCCTTACTTTTAATGCTAGGTTTATTTATAGTGTCTTTCACATTTAATAAAAACCCTTCACAATATTTGCTGATGGGGAAACCTTGTTTGTTAAAAACACTATATGTAATAATTATTGTCCGTAACTCGATGTCTACCACAATAAAAACACTGTTTTCCGAAACGATCGTACAAATAATTGATTTTGTTGTTGTTCCTTCTTATGAAACGGATTTTTAATTTAATTATAATTTGATTTTTAAATTATCAATCACATTACTATATATATATATATATATATATATATATATATATGCACATAAAGCTATGAACAGTACATAGAGCCTGAGCAAAGCCGGACTGAATTGCTACTCATCTAAAAAAAGTAGAATCTTTTTTGTTGGGGAAGAAGTACAATTGAATGTAATTTCTCTTTTAATTCGACAACTTTTTAAATGCTTATAATTTATGATGAGCCTTCAATAAGTTTGCAGATTTTTGCATATAGGTATTGACAGTACACACATGAAACTCTAGTCCCCTTCCAAGTAATCTCCTCCAGCTGCATTACACATTGTACCATTTCAACAACTTCTGGAAGGCCGCATTGAAGTCCTGTTGTGTGAGCATATCAATGGCACTCATTACAGCCTCTTTCATCTCCTCCATTGTCTCATAATGACAGCTAAGGTTTTCCTTGAGCTTAGGGAATAACCAAAAGTCACAGGTCTGAAGTATAGGGAGGGTGAAAAACTATCTTGATGCTCATCTTAGTCAAATAGTCTGATCTTCTCTGAGCACCCTTGGGACAAACTTTGTGCACTGTGCCTAAACCTAAACGTAGATTCCATGAACAAAGCTTCTTTCTTAGAACTGCACGCCTGTGGAATTGTCCTGCTTTCTTGCTGACTACAATATGGTTGTCTTCAAGTCTAATGTAAACAAGTTCTTGATGAGCCGTCCCACTTGTTAACAAATTTACCGAATTTCCATTACTATCGATTACTATATTGTCCAATTTCTCTCTATCCTCGAGTGGCCTCTTGGCCTTGATAAGTGGCGATGCCTATGTTTTAAAAAAAAAAAAAATCTTCCGCATCTTCAGTTCCTCGCAAATAATTGTGCGTACAATTTCCACCCCGACATCAAACAGCACTTATTGTCTCTATAGACACACAACGGTTCTTATCAATGAAATTCTTTATATGGTCAATCAACTCTGGTGTTCTGACTTCCTTACTCCTCCCACACCTCTCATCCCACACTGACTCCCTGCCTTCCTTGAATCTCTTATGCCACTCAAAAACTGATGCGCGATTCATACAAAATGGCCCAAAAAGCAGTCTGAAGTATTCCATGTTTCTGTGACATTTTTTCCAAATTTAAAAAAGGATTTAAAAAAAAAAATTTTTTATTACATTTTCTCCCCAAACAAGGCGCGTTGCCACTTTGGTGTAGGGGGCTCCTATCAGGGACAACAACTACTGGGGCACTATGTAGGGATTTGGGTAGCAAGATGTCTGTCCACGTTGCACTTGAACTTCAGTACAGTTGAGGAAGCAGGGACCTGGAATGGAATTCCAAAGTCTAGCAGTTCTGGGGAAGAAACTACTGGAGTAGAAAGATCTTTTACATCTAGGGATCTCTACAGTGTGGGGGTGGGATTTTGCAGCCTGTCGGGTCTGTCGAGGGTGTTCACGTCGTGGGGGCACAATTGCTTGCAGTTCGTTAGAGCATTCACCATTAAAATACTTGTAGAACAGGCAGAGGGATGCAATGTTTCGTCGATGGGACAGAGGCTGAAGCTCAGATGCCAGTTCAGAGTCTATCAGATTTGCGACTCTTTTGAACCTTGTCAAGGAGCGAGAGACTAGTAGCCGATGCACCAGCCCAAATATGACGGCAATACTCCATACATGGGCGAATGGTTGCCTTATAGAGGTACAGGATACTTTTGGGTGTTAGTAGTTTTCTAGCACGGTAGAGAGAACCTACCTTCTTCGCAGCGGCCCTGGCAATGCCCTCGATGTAATTGTTCCAATTCATGTTTTCTGTGAACGTTAGGCCAAGGAGCTTGAAAGACGTACTCTCAGATAAAGAGTCGTTGGCCATTGCTATAGGTGGTAGAGAAGGTTTCTTGTAATTATTGAATGAAACTAGCTTAGTCTTGGCACCATTGAACGTGACCATCTATTTTTGTCCCCATTCCACTACAGATTGGAGATCATCCTCTAGTGTTTCTGCCATTTCTTTAGATATGTGTTCATTTGTTTTCCTGTCGTGCCTGTTATAGAGTGTGGTGTCATCAGCATATATACCCATCTCAGAGGCAATTTTGTCGGGGAGGTCATTTATGAATAGAGGTCCAAGGATAGACCCCTGAGGCCTTCCCGCATTTATATCATATTGTTTAGATGTACGACCGTCGAGGACAACCTGGATTTTTCTCTTATCTAAGAAGGATTTAATTATGTTAAGTACTCTTCCAGTGATACCGTATGATCTAATTTTCCTGAGGAGACCCTCATGCCATATATAATATATGTCAAAAGCCTTAGATATATCTAGAGCTACCGCTCTGCCCTCCCCCGCTTTGTCCAGTGAATGGTATATACGTTCAGAGATTACAGTTAGCATGTCTGCTGTGGAACAGGTTTGTCTAAATCCATATTGTTAGTCAGTCAGAAGTTTAGCATCTGTAAGGTGACGGACTAGAGCATGTTTAATTAAGGTCTCAAATATTTTGGCAAAAAGTGGGAGGAGGCTAATGGGGCGATAATTTAATGGGTCAGTTCTTTCTGCCAGAATTCTTGAATACTGGTACCACAGAAGCAGTTTTCCAACAGCCCGGAAAGCAAGATTCATTAAGGCATTTGTTGTAGAGTTTGGAGAGAACTAGAGCTACTTCGGCTGAGCACTTTTTTAATAGCACAGCTGGGATGAGATCGGGTCCACATGCCTTTTCTTCAAAAGTGTCTTCACATCCAGATTGCATTTTTTAAATTCACCAGCTGTGACAATTAGGCTTTAGTAGGGTGTATTTCAATTGCTGCTGTAGCTGTTCATTTGAATCTGAAATCATAAAAATTGGCCAGTCATCTAATAAGATGTATAGCGATAAGATACTGAATTTTCAAGAGTCTACAACAATTTTAAATGCCTGTACAAATGTGGCATAATATATCTTGTTTTTTACTAACGATTCATATTGATTGGAGCTCAGTCGAGCACCTATCATGATATATAAGCATACATCTCACAGCCAATGCAATTTCAACCATCTGGTAAAAATTACAAAGAATAGCAAATGAAAACAAAGAATTCAAAGATTTATTTTGGTTGTTCAAGAGATTTGGATGTAGGGTAGGTGGGACCCGTGAGAAGTGGTCAGGGTAAGCTAAGGAGAAACGTTTCTACAGTTTCAACTCCCATCCCACCTCAACTCACCCCTAGACTAATTTCTTAGCAATCTACCCTTCACCCACTTCAGTCAAGTGAGGGAGTACAGCAGGAGAGTTCTGAGAGGTTCTACCCTAAAATTAATGAGGTCAGTCATCAAGTGCTGTCTCTGTCTGTCTCTCTCTCTCTCTCTCTGCTCCACTTGTCTTTAGCTTAGAGTCTTCAGAATCGAAAAGGTTTTAATAAACAATCTATACTTGCATACAAAGTTTGTGGGAAATGACATAATGGATACAAATTAGTAATGGGACGATTCCAAATCTCACCCCCCCTCCATTCCGATATAATTACCGATTCTAATGCTTTTAAAAAAAAAAATCACAGCTATAGTGTTCTTTTTCTTTTAATTACAATAAAAACTATCAAAATACACTTAAGAGATGGTTTTTGGCCATCAAGGGAGAGGGGGGGGGTCTTTGGTATTAGAGCGGGCAGAGCTTAGACCATTGTTGAGATGTCTTGTTCTATGTTGACTGAGGGATGTCTCTTGGCTCTCTAATCCATTCGTTAGTTTTAAATATTTGTGAACTCGTGCAGTTCCTTGGGAGTCGATGCCACAGCCATAATCAGAGGAAAAGATGAAAAGAAATTCGTTTTTAGGATTAACAATAAGTTTTTTTTTTTTTGTTTTATTTACAAAGGAGTCACCACTTATAAAGGCCTAGAGGCCACTCAAGGACAAGGGTTAATGAGTGTATTGTAATCAAAAGGACAATATCGTAGTAATCGTTAGTAATGTAAATTTGGTAAATTAGATTACTTAAAGGGACGGCTCATCAAGAATTTTTTTATGTTGGACTTGAAGATGATCATATTTTAATCAGGTGGGAAAGCAGGCAAACGGAAGAGAGTTCCACAGGTGTGCAGTTCTAAGAAAGAAGCTTTGTTAAAGAGTGTACAGTAGGACAATATCGACGTAATCGTTAACAGTGGAATTTGGTAAATTGGATCACTTAAGGGGAATGTCTCATCAATAACTTGTTTATTATTTGAAGCCGACCATAATGTAGTCAGCTGGAAAGCAGGCAAACAGAAGAGAGTTCCACAGGTGTGCAGTTCTAAGAAAGAAACTTTGTTCATGGAATCCACATTTAGGTCTAGACACAGATAAAGAGTGGGGGGAATTATTGATAGATAGACGAGTGTTTTTTTTTTAAAGTTTGGCAAGAGAGGACCATAGATTGGAGCTCAGACGAGCACTTGCATTAAAAAAAAAAAGCAGAGACAGGCTCGCAACGTCTCTTCTGTGAGAAAGAGGTTGCAGGGAAGAAAAAAAAGGGTATCCCCCACTAGTTGATGATGGTGTTGAGTTTGACAGTGTCAGAGCCAGGTCATGGCTTAGAGGAGACGGGGGAAACAAATTGATCAACCGATTGACGAACACAGCTTTTTGGCCTTTTGGTCAAGATTGTACCATTTTTATTGTTATTTTGTTTTGTTTTTACACGTCAATAAAAAATGTTTTAAAAAAATTGGGAGTTAAGTAGGATATCCCCCAGTATGAAAGGGTGAATGTGGTATTATGGTGAAAGATACTAGCTGGGAGAAACTTTTGATTTTGTTTAGTTCTGGAGTGACAAGGATGACCAACGACACCCACAATCCCCCCTTTTGAGTTGGCCATGTGCCTAAGTTTTTTGTTCATTGTCAATGTATTTTTAACATGAATAAAGGATTTAATATCTCAAAGTGTAGTATCTGTTCTTCAGATGCTGCACTCCCATTTCTTGTTCTCTTTCAGTGGAGGATCAATCCTTCACGACTGAGACAATTTTTTTTATTTTTGTACCTTTTCTCCACGTTAAAAAACGACCCTGGTGTCTAACTCTGTCCCGTGGGGAGGCATAGTAAATAGGTACCCTCAATGGTGTCACACACGCACCCAGAATGCAACAACTATTTACAGAAAGCGTCGGAGTATATTTTCTTTTGTTTGAATTGTTTTATTCTAATATTTCTGCATTTACCAAACTGCAGTTTCCACAAAGTTTCTTGGATGTGCTCACCTGCTAACGGGAATAACCAGAAGGGGTTTGCAAAACATTAAACTGTTACAAGAAAATCATAATGATAAAAAAACAAAAAAACATGGAAATAAAACAAAATTACAAACAAACCTTAACCCTTAAACCAAGCGATTAAAATTAATTTTTTTTTTTTATTTCTTCCAATTTATAAAATAGCCTTCTAAGAATTTTTATTGGCTAAAAACAGACAGCGTGGTCGTTAAAAATTGAGGAACATTCAGCTGACTTTTTCCAGTTATTTCTGTAAGCTGCCGAGCAAACTTTGTGGAAATCGCAGGTTGGTAAATGCAGATACACCTTGATTTATATTTGCAAACCTGTGCGTGCCCTCTCAACAGTTGCTAATGTTAGAGACGATGACACAGCCAGAACCAGAAGAGAAGACGAAGGAGGAGAAATCCACAGCACACAACGTTATGGGTCAGTGATGTTGGGATCAGGGTGGCACACAATATCACACTTGCCTTCCTGGACGACACCTATCACTGTGTCACAAAAAAAAAAAAAAAAAAAAAAAAAAAAAAAGTGAAGACGACTTACCACCAGAGGGTAACAGCAGTGTGAAGTTAAGTACAAAGTTGTTGGTGTTGTGGTAATCATTGGGACATGATCTTTGCTCATCGTGGATGGTGAGTCCAGCAATCTGAGGCCGAGCGGAAGAATCCGTAGACTGGAAGTTGGTGTCTGTGCTGCTGCTTGGAGACGTGACATTGGAAATGGTAGGGCTCACTGAATCTGGAATATTTAGCATCGAGAAACTGGAACGACTGCCCCAATTGCGATTCTGCTCAAGTTCTTTCTTCACATCTTGACAACCTGCATTAAAAAACGGCACAACAGGAAGTGAAAAGACGGAAACTGCCACAAACATAACCCGACAGTCTTTCATGTATCCCACTCTTCTCTTATCTCTATAAAGTTGACAAGAAGGTTCTTTGTAATTTTGATTTCAAATCCTGTATTTTCAAATAAGTTTTCATTATAATACCTTTACTTTATATATCATTTTAAAGAGCGTTTTCCGCTATATCTTACTGTTTAAATTACAATCGTTTTGAAAAAAATTGTGTCTTCTTTTCAGAGCATTGAATACAAGTTGAAAAAAAAAAAACAAATTTGCACAATTTTCTCATTTCAATTCAAGCTAGGCCAAAAAGCTGCTGAAACTGCTCGTGATATCAATGAAACGTTTGGCCCAGGAACCACTACTGAACGCAGAGCACAATGGTGGTTTAAGAAATTTTGTGGCGTAGACAAAAGTCTTGAAGATGAGCAGAGTGGTTGGCCATCGGATGCTGAGAACAATTAAGAGCCTTAGTCGAAGCCAATCCACACACAACTGATCGAAACCTTGCTTCTGAATTAGACGTAATGTATACACCAATTTCCAACCACTGTAAAGACATTGAAAAGACAAAAAAACTTGAGAAATAGGTACCTCATGAATTGAACGACAACCAAAAGAAATGCTGTTACAAAGTGTCATCTTCCTTCTTTTACGCAACAAGAATGATCTGTTTCTCGATCGGGTTGTGACTTGCGATGAAAAGTGGGTTCTTTACGACAACCAGCGATGCTCAGCTCAGTGGTTAAACACTGACGAAGCTCCACGACACTTCCTGAAACCAGAGTTGCACAAAAACGAAGGTCATGCTGACTGTTTGGTGGTTTGTGACCGGTCTCATCCATTGCAGTTTCTTGAACGCAGGCGAAACCATTACGGCGAAGAAGTACTGTCAGCAAATGGATGAAATGCATCAGAAACTTCGACAACAACACCCAGCATTAGTTAACAGAAAATGCCCAATTCTCTTCCACGACAATGCCCGACCACAGGTACCACCATTTTTTCAAGCATGTCTACAACTTTCTGCGTGAAAAATGCTTCAAAAACCCAAGTGATAGCAAAAATGGTTTCAATCACTTCATCACCAGAACGCAAGATTTTAACGTTACTGGCATAGATACACTTGTTTTACCTTGGCAAAAGTGAGTTGATTCTGACGGTACTTATTTCAATCAATAAATTTTTGTTTGAGTCGATTGTTCATCTAAATTTAAAAATTATAAACCGCAAGAACTTTCTTGTCAACCTGGTAAGTGAACAGCTGTAACTTTTGATCATTTTTAATGGATTAATATATATATATATATATAATTATTTTTTTACTATAATAATTAAATACCTACAGACACTAGTGTTTCATCCTTTCGGGATTCTTCAGTGCAGGGTGTCACAATTACTACCAGTTGAACGATTCGAACCCCGCGACACGAGACATCTCTGGCTCGATTAGCGGAGGCCGTATCCATTCGGCTACCATTAATCGTGTGAAATAGCGTTGAATTTTAAACATTTTAATTTAAATGTTCATTACGTCAGACAGACAGTGATCAAATCGTTATACGACGATCTACGCATAAGAGCTAAATTGACCGACTTTTATTCAACAGAAAGTGCTCAACGATAAGAAACGTATTTCTTAAAGGGGCTGTCATAATTATTTTTTTACTATAATAATTAAATACCTACAGACACTAGTGTTTCATCCTTTCGGGATTCTTCAGTGCAGGGTGTCACAATTACTACCAGTCGAACGATTCGAACCCCGCGACACGAGACATCTCTGGCTCGATTAGCGGAGGCCGTATCCATTCGGCTACCATTAATCGTGTGAAATAGCGTTGAATTTTAAACATTTTAATTTAAATGTTCATTACGTCAGACAGACAGTGATCAAATCGTTATACGACGATCTACGCATAAGAGCTAAATTGACCGACTTTTATTCAACAGAAAGTGCTCAACGATAAGAAACGTATTTCTTAAAGGGGCTGTCATAATTATTTTTTTACTATAATAATTAAATACCTACATTAAAATATATATATATGGTGAACCGACGTTGCCCAGAATTGAATAAAGATCTAACGAATATTCCACACTATATTTTTATTGCATTGAAATGAATTGATAGCCTGCTCTAGTTGGGGACCCATCATGGTGCACCGGGAGGAGAAAGCTCACGTCTCTTACTATTACTTCTTCCACAATACATTATAATCTACATTGCACTGTAGAGAACCTACCGTTGATTTTATAAAATTATTTTTATACATGTATAATGGCTTAAATTAAAGTTTAAAGTAAAAAAAGTGAAATATCATGCGCCAACTGTGCTCTAAACAGAAACATTCATTTCAAACGCGCCCCTGTCACATCAAAGAACCTACTGTTGATTTTATATGTCGAGACTTTCAGCTTGTGCGGTAATAAAACTTCCCAAATGCACTTGTGATGTTAGGGCTGCTTAGCAGTTAAAATTGAAAAAAATCGGTACGTGTGGGGGGGTCATCGGATTTTTAATCTGTTTGTCAACTGTTTCACGACTGTGCATGCGCGAATCGTTCATATGACAGATTCCTTATGTTAAAAATAAGTAGGTTTGAAAACACTTTTTAAAGTCGTGTCAAGCTGGCCTAATGGTTATTGTACTTGATTCAATGTCTGCAAGTATGAATTAAAATATTCATGCGTATTTTACCACCAGGCAATATATGTAATCTATAATATAAAGCTGAATGTTTGTGTGTGTGTCTGGTCACGAATAGGTTCCTATGTGGTTGACTATTATAGAAAACTGATCACATATAATGATAGATGTATCAAGACACAGAAATGGGTATGTTTGATCTAGCATAATGGTGATTCATTAAAATTATGGGGTCTGCGTACATGCCTGGTCCACAAAGTATGGAAATAAAAAATTTAAAAATGAAAAAAAAAAAAAACGTTTACAAGTGTTTTTGATATAGATGTACATAATAATACTTTGATAAGTATGTTTTAACTTAAATAGGGATGATATAATAAAATTGTGGGGTCTGCATTCGCGCCTGGCCTCCATAGATTGGAAATAGGCACAAACTTTAATAAAGACTTTTCATATCTATCTGCGTAAGTATATTTTGATAATTATGTTTCAGTCTGACAAAATATGGTATAATAAAATTATGGGGTGTTCGTTCGCTCCTGACCTCCACAGAATGGAAATATGTCACAAAGTTTAACAAGGTTTTTTAATATAGATTCACATGATATTGTTATAAGTGTTTCAGTATGAACAGGTATGGTATAATAAATTATGGTGTTTATCTATTTTATTTTTACTTTCATCATATTTTGCTTTGGTTTTGATACCCCCAAATTCGAAGCTATCTCTTAACAACCCTTCCTTTTCATATCCTATCATACTTTCATAAATGAGAGTCCATTTTCTGTAGGCTGTTTTTGAACCCAGTCAACAACAGGTACTTTTGCTAGTAATCTAATATATATATATAAAACCATCCAAATAAAAGAAAACAAAGAGAGACATGTCCAAACAAATGAAAATAAAGTTTGGGTAGATCCAAATAACTGCAAACATTTAATTCCAAACACCAAACTGGTACTTTGTTTAGAATTGGCCAAATCAGAATTAAAAACCGGAAATACAACTTACGCTGTTCTTTGTGCACTTTACAAATTAATTCTCGCTCCCCTTCTTCTCTCGGCTGAAAAATAAGAAAATAAAAAAGAAGCAAAGTTAGAAAAATGTTTGGCATAAAAAAAAAGAGTAAATAAAGCTTATGTTTGTAAAAATAAATTATAAATACAGCAGTTATGTACAAATCCCAAGAATGATAGGAGCTTTCTATCATGTCTGCAAATGTAGAACTCTGTTCCGTCTGCCTGCTTCCCACCTGACTACAACTTGGATGTCTTCAAGTCCAACGTAAACAAATTCCTAATGAACCGCCACCTCAAGTAAACACTTCAATAAAGAACCCACAACACCAAAACCAGCCTGATCACCGCCATCGATAGAGTATTAGCCGACCTACCGCCAGCACTTGTAGAAAAGGCATGCTCCCAGTTCCGGATCCGTGTCGACGCAGTGATTGAAACTGAAGGCGGTTACATTGAATAAATGCCAGCTCTACTACATAATCAAGTTACCCGAATTGATTTTTTTTCAATAATACTTAAAATAAAGTTGTTTTCTTTAGGGCGACAATTTTATCGTTCCACCCTGTATATAGCTCTAGTTATTATTGAGCATATCTATCTATATAAATTCGTATTCCTGTCTGTCTGTCTGTTCACAATTTCATTAATATATACAAAAGGTCCACTACATTCGTCTTTCATTTATTTCTATATAGAGAATGATTCTTGCAAAATATACAACTAAGAGGTCACCTCATTTGCATTAAGGAAAATCGATTCTACTAAATAGCGGAACGTTAGTTTGTTTTTAGCGAGAGAATCGTTTTAAGTGTTCTATTTAAAATTGTTATTTAATAAATTTTAACCAATAATTTAATTAATAATATATTTAGTTTATTTGGAATTATTTTTGACATCGACTTTTTTAAAGACGTAGAGTTATCTCCCCCTAGAAACATAAGAATAAACTCTTCACCAAATAAAATAATTTGGTAATCGCAATAAGTTTCTACCTTGAAAAAATAATTCCGTGTAGACAGAAAAATATTTGTTTTTTTAAATATTCAAAAACAAAAACAAAAACAAAAAAAAACATGAATAAACTGAAAAAAAATTTCATTTCTTTATTTTTAATATTCTTGAAACAGCTATACAAAAACTTTGGCCGCTTCGAATTCAATCTTTAGCCACACTTTTAGAAACAAAAAAAGCCCTCCCCCCTCAAAAAAAGCAAATCGAAAAAGACCCCCCTCCAAAAAGCAAACCGACAATTTTCCTTTCTTTACGAAAAAACAAAAGCCAGTGAAAGACGTGCCTTTATAAAAACATTTTTTAAATTTAAAAAAAAAAAAAAAAAACGCATATTATGCACACGTTTGGCTAATTTAAGAAAAAAAATTTTTTTCAGTCGTTTGGGCACTCGCTGCTATTTTTATTGAAACAAAAGTTGTTTGGATTTATTTTGGGGGGGGGGGGGTCTTTTTAACACACAGACAACAAAAAGTGCTCAATATCCGGAGAATAGTTTATTCTCTTTGTATCCCTTGTGCCGAAATAGGGTATCACTAGGTGTGTCAGAAATTTTGTGAAAATAGTGAATAATTCCACCCCATCTTTCCAGGCTTATAACTCCTCAAAAAATGTAATTCAAGCCCTAATTTTTTTTTCAATTAAAGGAGAAAGGACCAAGGTTTAATTTAAAAAAAAAAGAACAAAAAAAAAAAAAACAATGTGTTTTTTTTTTTTTAAAAGGTTTTAAACTTCGGACTTTATAGGTAAATTTAAAAAAAAAAACACTAATTTTTTTTTGTTTTAAATTTGAATATATTATTTATTGACCTTTTCTCTTCAATTTGTGATATATAAGACTTTGGTACATAAATTAATTATTTACTTTTTAATAGACATTTCAAAATGGGAGGCATGAATTATTCGACCCCCTGTCTTTCCAAGCTTATAACTCCTCGAAAAATGTAATTCAAGCCCTAATTTTTTTTTTCAATTAAAAGGAGCAAGGACCAAGGTTCCATTAAAAAAGAAAAGAAAGAAAAAACAAATAACGTGGTTTAAAAAAAGGTTTTAAACTTCAAACTTTACAGGTAAAATTCTAAAAAACACTACATTTTTTTTTGTTTTAAATTTGAATATATTATTTATTGACCTTTTCTCTTCAATTTGTGAGTAAATTAATTATTTACTTTTCGGTGAGTAAATTAATTATTTACTTTTTAATAGACACTGGAAAATGGGGGGTGGGGGCGTGAATTAAAAAAAACCCGTTTGTCTAAAATATTATATTCGGTTTATTGGAAAGAACATAAAATTTCACATTGACCCTGAAAATATCATAAAAATAGAATTAATAGAAAAATTTTGATAGATTTTTAAAGTTTAAAAATTGAAAAATATTGAGTTCGGAAAATTCATTACTGTTTTTAAAAAAAAAAAAAAAATATTACTTTTAAAACATATTAAATATTACTTAAAACATATTAAATATTGCTTTTAAAACAACTTTAATAGTTTATTTTGGAAGTATAATTCATAAAGAAAATAAACAACCCACTTTTAACAAAGAAATTACGAGTTTTTTTTATATTTTATTCGCAGTTTCATGTTAGGGGTGTCAAAAATTCCTACAAAAATTCTGATACACCTAGGGTATCACATACTTCTTTTTTTGGACGATTACATTTACATGTTTTTATCCGTTCTTTTATTTTTGCAATTGTTGCCCAAGATGAAAATGGTTAATATCCTTAGGTATGGTCAAACGGAACTTCATGTCAACCTGGGCAATGCCAGGTACCCATGCTAGTATATAAAAATACTAGCTGGACGCTCGGCATTGCCCGGTCGTACAATACATGATATTTTAATTGATTTCAAAAGATGAAATCGCAGATGTATCATTATAAAATCAATCCTCTATATATTACGACGAGTAATTTACCCAGTGGACTAATTCGGAAAAATGATTTTTTTAATTCAATAATAAATAATAAAATCCTTCATCAATATCCATCTGTGTTTGTCTACAATATCACGTCATTATTACAAAGTTACTGTTTTATCGATTTTTAACAAGGACGCCCGGCATAGCCCGGTCGTAAAGTACGCTTAAATATGACATTTTAATTCTTGCAGATTTTGTATTATAGAGTTACTGTTCTATCGATTTTTATATATTATAAATTTGCGATTTCAAAAAAAAAAAAAAAACATATTCATGACTTGGGGACATCAGCTTGAATTGAAACCAAAACCAAAACTTCTGAAAAATATATATGTATATATAACTTGAGTTCCTTCAGCTATAATCGAAATCGAAACCAAAACTTATGAATTCTCGGTAAAATTACTTATAAAAAAAATAGATGACTTAGAAACTGCAAAAGTATTTATCTAAGCTAACAAGGACGCCCGGCATAGCCCGGTCGTAAAGTACGCTTAAATATGACATTTTAATTCTTGCAGATTTCGTATTATAGAGTTACTGTTCTATCGATTTTTATATATCATAAATTTGCAATTTCAAAAATAAAAGTATATTCATATGACTTGGATACATTAGCTTAAATCGAAACCAAAACTTATAAAAAAATATATATATGTGTGCGCAATCCTTCACGACTGAGACAATTTTTATTTTTATTCTTTTTCTCCATGTTAAAAAACGACCCTGGTGTCTAACTCTGTCCCGTGGGGAGGCATTGTAAATAGGAACTTCAGTTCCTTCAGCTATAATCGAAATCAAAACCAAAACTTGTGAAGAATTCTTGGTAAAATTATTTATTACAAGAAACGGAAGTCCATAACAATTAAACGACAGTCACTCGGATGTAGGCGTGACACACAAAATAAATAACACACAAGCTATTCTGTTAGTATATAGATATATACATGTGTTATAGAATGTCAGCAGCGTGCGGGACATACTTTCCAGGGAGACAGATATAAGCAGAGGCTGTGTATACACACACACACACATACATACATACTAGCAGGGAGACTCAACGTGGCCCAGGATTGTGTGAGGATCAACAAATCTTCCAAACTTCCAATACGTTTGTCATCGAAATCTGTGAAATCTCCCATTTATTCGATCAAGTCGATTGATTGCCTGCTCTAGTCTAGAACCCATCTTGATGAAACTTCACATCTCCACATTGATCTAGTCTACAATATATTGTAAATCTACATTGCACTGTAGAGAACCTACTGTTGACTTTATTAAATTATTTTTATATATAACGGCTTGAATTAAAATTTAAAAAGCAAAAATAACCTCGTCAGTGACATGCAATATGGTTTCTATCCTGCTAGATCTACAGCTGATGTGTTAACAGTTACATCTCATAGGATTAGCGAATCTCTCGACTGAGGCTTCCTTTCTAAGGCAATTGCCCTTGATATATCAAAGGCTTTTGATGGGGTGTGGCATAAAGGTCTACTCCACAAAATCTCCAGCTACGGTATAACTGGAAACGTCTTTTCAATTATTAAATCATTTTTCTCCGATAGGTTCATAAGAATAGTGGTTGATGGGCAAAAATCTGAAGCTCACAAAATCAATGCTGGAGTCCCTCAGGGATCCATCATGGGCCCAACTCTCCTTCTGATCTACATTAATGATCTCCTAAATCACATTCTAAAATCATTTGTAGAAATTTATGCTGACGACACTACCATTTATGGCAACACTTGAAAGGCCGCAAATGACCAAATTCTGATTCTCTCTCCTTTGATCTTGAGCACTTGGTGCAATGGGGAAAAAGGTGTCTGGTTAATTTTAATGCATCTAAGACCAAACTTCTATCTTTCCATTATCAACGCTCTGATCCCCATCTGGCATCAATTGAAATGAATGGCTCTCGCCTTGAGAAGGCTCCATGTTTTGACAAACTTCTGGGCTTGACCTTTACTTTTGATCTGAGATGGAACACGTACATCAAATTTGTTGCCAAAGCTGCTGGAAAAATGGTGGGATCGTTCTACCGCTCCAGTAGATATCTCACTGCTGATGAAATTCTCTACCTGTATAAGAGCCAAGTGCGTCCAAGGATGGAGTACTGTTGCCACATCTGGGCAGGAGTTGTTAGAAGCAGCTTATCCTGCCTTGACCGAGTTCAAAATAGACTCCATAATCTAGTGGGAGATGCCCTTTTCTCTTCCCTGGAAACTCTTTCCCACAGAAGAGACATCGCAAGCCTGTCTCTGCTTTATCGTTATTTTCATGGCAAGTGCTCAGCTGAGCTCCAGCCTATGCTCCCCCCCAGGCCTGACTTTCACGAAAAACACCCGTCTAGCTGAAAACACTGTCAATAATTTCCCCCACGCTTTATCTGTGCCTAAACCTGAACGTAGATTCCATGAACAAAGCTTCTTTCTTAGAACCGCATAGCTGTGGAATTGTCTTCCGTTTTCCTGCTTTCTAACTGACTACAATATGGTTGTCTTCAAGTCCAACGTAAACAAATTCTTGATGAGCCATCCCCTTAAGTAATCCAATTTACCAAATTTCCACTAATAATGATGACCGACATGTTCCCCTTGACTACTGTACACTCATTAACCTTTATCCTTGAGTTGCCTCCAGGCCTTGATAAATAGTGACTCTTTTTGTAAAAAACATTTACTTTAAACGTTTCAAAACCCCAGTCATATCAAAGAACCTACTGTTGATTTTATACACAAGGTACGTCTGCTTGTGCGGTAATAAAACTTCCGAAATACACTTGTGATGTTAGGCTGTATAAGGATGTTACCTTTGGTCAAAATCAGTCTGTTCCTTCTTTAAATCATTTTTTTTTAAAGACAGAGAGAGAGAGAGAGATACAGGGAGAGGGGAAGATTATATATATATTTACAGAGAGATATGCAGAAAGATACAGAGAGGTAGAAATACATACAGAAAGAGAGAGATAAAGAGATAAAGAGAGATAGAAAGAGATACAGAGAAAGACAGAGAGACAGAGAGAGAGAGAAAAAAAAACAAAGATACAGAATGAGAGAAAAAGATAGAGAGAAAGATAAAGATAGAGAAAGATAAAGATAGAGAGAAAGATAAAGATAGAGAGAAAGATAAAGATAGAGAGAAAGATAAAGATAGAGAGAAAGATAAAGATAGAGAGAAAGACACAGACAGAGAGAGAAAGAAAGATACAGAGAGAGAGAGAAAGATACAGAGAGAGAGAGAGAGAGAGAGAGGAAGAGTGATAAAGCGACAAATAACAGTAGAAACAGAGGGAGATAGAACGAGCACATTCCAAATGGCTATAGTCACATCTGTCAATAAAAATACACTTCAACTCTAAAATGGAATTACTTCAGATGAACGGGGCGAGGAGGGGGGGGAGTTAATGGATTTTCATTCACATTTCACAACAACAACAACAACAATGGAGCCACCGACTTTTGAGTGGGTGCCGCAGTGAATACAAACGCCGGACACCAAATAATCAATCACGTCCCTTCCACTTGTGCAGCTGGATGCACCAACCTGCACCTACCTACTACAGCCAACGATACGGGTTATTGCACACACGCACATTGTTTGCATCTGCCCATCGCCGAGTGCTTAGCCAATCATGTGGAACGTGGGCAGATGAAGAACATTTTGCAGATAAGAAGCTTCATCACAAAACGCAAGAGAACAGGTTCCCATCGAAACAAATATAATGGCACGTAGCATTCAGACTACTTGGTTCGTATTTTCACGTTTCAATTGAGGTAACTGCCAGCCGTCTTCAGGGTTTTTTTTTTTTTTTTTTTTTTTTGAGCTCGGGAATCAGTACGGAATTTTCAAACAGAAGTTTCTATTTAATCTACGTTTGCGGACAATTTTAATATGAGTTTTAGCATCCTGTTTTTTGTTTCTACTTACCACTATATATTAATATACACACATATACACTAGGTGTATCAGAATTTTTGTAGGAATTTTTGACACCCCTAACACGAAACTGCGAATAAAATATAAAAAAAACTCGTAATTTCTCTTTTAAGAGTGGGGTGTTTATTTCTTTATGGATTATACTTCAAAAATAAACTATTAAAGTGGTTTTAAAAGTAATAGAAATATTTTTTTTTATTTTAAAAAAAAAACAGTAATGAATTTTACGAACTCGATATTTTTCAATTTTTAAACTTTAAAAATCTATCAAAATTTTTCTATTGATTCTATTTTTACAATATTTTCAGGGTCAATGTGAAATTTTATGCTCTTTCCAATAAACCGAATATAATATTTTAGACAAACGTTTTTTTTTAATTCACCCCCCCCCACCCCATTTTCCAGTGTCTATTAAAAAGTAAATAATTAATTCATGTACCAAAGTTTTATATGTCACAAATTGAAGGGAAAAGGTCAATAAATAATATATTCAAATTTAAAAAAAAAAAAAAAAAAAAAGTAGTGCTTTTTAGAAATTTACCTCTAAAGTTCCAAGTTTAAAACCTTTTTGTTTTTAACCCACGTTGTTCGTTTTTTCTTTTGTTTTTGTTTTTTTTTTAATGAAACCTTGGTTCTTTCTCCTTTAATTGAAAAAAAAAAATTAGGGCTTGAATTACATTTTTCGAGTAGTTATAAGCTTGGAAAGACAGGGGGTCGAATAATTCACGCCTCCCATTTTGAAATGTCTATTAAAAAGTAAATAATTAATTTACTCACCAAAGTGTTATATATCACAAATTGAAGAGAAAAGGTCAATAAATAATATATTCAAATTTAAAACAAAAAAAAATTAGTGTTTTTTTTTAAATTTACCTATAAAGTCCGAAGTTTAAAACCTTTTTTATAAAAAGACCACGTTGTTTGTTTTTTTTTAATGAAACCTTGGTCCTTTCTCCTTTAATTGAAAAAAAATTAGGGCTTGAATTACATTTTTCGAGGAGTTATAAGCTTGGAAAGATGGGGTGGAATTATTCACTATTTTTCACGCAATTTCTGAAACACCTACATATTCACCTGTGTACATTATATATATATATATATATATATATATATATATACACACACACACGCACGCAGCATAATAATGTTGACACGCTGGTTCCTGTCAGATTACCGAAGTTAAGCAATATTGAACTTGGCTAGTACGAGATGGGTGAATATTTTGGAAATCTAGGCGCTGTACTCCGCTTATCTCGGCATTGTTTCCGGTCGTCCTGAACCTCCACTTGCCACTGTTATTTAACAACGCCGACTCTGGAGAGGAAGGAGAAGTGTGATTGAGATTGTGCAACTCTTGCCACAAGACTAAAAGGAAGCTACCATATATATTATTTATTACCTGAAATACTCCTTTTCTTTTTGTTTTTAAATTACGCTTCTAACCTGAAGCTGATGACGCAATGTAAGTGTCGAAGTTTTTTGGGTTTTTTTCTGCATTTCTGAGCTTAGGTTTTATTTTTATTGTTTATTTATTGTTTGGTTTAGTTTTTATTTATCATTCATTTTTATTTATCATTCATTTTTATTTATCATTCACTTTTATTTATCATTCACTTTTATTTATCATTCATTTTTATTTATCATTCATTTTTATTTATCATTCATTTTTATTTATCATTCATTTTTATTTATCATTCATTTTTATTTATCATTCATTTTTATTTATCATTCACTTTTATTTATCATTCACTTTTATTTATCATTCATTTTTATTTATCATTCATTTTTATTTATCATTCATTTTTGTTTATCATTCATTTTTATTTCCGAGAGTTTTTTGTTTTATTTTTGTATTCACTTTTTTCTCATTTTTATTAAACTAACAGGGAGACCCAACATTGCCCGGGATTGAATGATGATCAACGAACATTTCATACTGCTATTATTTTATTATCATCGAAATCCGTGAAAGTCGCCCGGAAGAAAGCTCCACATGCCTCCATGCAGTAACTTAGTCCAAAATATATGTTATTCTACATTTCACTCTAGAGAACCTACTGTTTCTTTTATAAAATTATTTTATATAAACTTCTTTCCAGTTAACGAAAGAAAATAAAAAAAAAAAATACGCTATCAACTTACCGACAGTAGAATTTTCACGGCCCGTTGTTCTATCATCGTTGCTAAGCAACGGCATGAAAACAACGGCTTTGCCGATGATAGCTAAATTAAAATAACGGTTTTGATTATCAATTATCGGTAATTACCGAGGGGTATTCTACGACAAAACTTAAGATCAATCCCAGACTTCTACACTAAAGTTCTGTAAATTTTAAAGAAAATCTGTTCAGTCGTTTCAGAGTCTATAAGAAACGAACACACGCACGGACAAAGTTGCATTTATATAATTGTAGAAATAGTTTTATACTCTATTCCCCTTTTATACCCATTTTTTCTATCCCTTATGTCATTAATCCCCATCTGTAATTCCTATGTTTCATTTCCTATCTTCAGTCCTTAATTTCCTTAATTATAATCTGTATCTTTACTCTTATTAAGTATTCTTTTGACCCAATCTCCACCTTACTCAATGACCCTCATATTTTGCATTCGAAATTATTTCTAACTCGCAGGACCCATTAACCAGCGTTGACCCAGTGGAAGCATGGCAGATCCAGAACAGAATCGTTAAAGAACCTCCCTTGAAAACAAATCAAACTACGGTTGTTCCTGGTGACCACTGCTGTCCTTGGAAAATAGTGGACACAAATGAAATAATCTGGCTCCCACTGTCAGGCATTGGTTTCCAGTGGCAGCTAATGGAAGCCACTGGTTACTGGCGACTAGTGTTGGTTTTGGGTGATAACTTGCAGGTACCAGTAAATTCTAAAGAAAGCATTCATTAACCTTTTAGACTGAGCAAAAACAGAGGTAGATATTTCATTTCAAGTCGGCCATCGTTTTTCTTCTCGATATACTGCGAGAATTTTTTTTCTAAAAGTAGCTCTAGCACATCTTTTAAATAATAAAATACTTCACGGAAAGTTAAAGTGGTAAAAAAAAAAAAAAAAAAAATGAAAAACAAATAAGTATTTCTATAAACAATACAATGTACGTAGAAACCTACTGCATAATATTTTTTGTGTTTTAACTTATCTGAAAACATTTAATCATTTCTAAAAAGAAAGTGTCGACATAAGTCACAGCTTTGATGCCCAGGTAATCAGTCAAAAATATAAAATTAAATTTAATCGACAACAGAACTAAAAAGTGCAAAACAAAAAAAAAAAAAACAGCATTATTAAGTTTTGATAATAGATCAAAAATCGAAAATTAAGTATTGGTATCCATAAAACAAGTTTATTTTAATGGCCGTTTTTGGATGTGTGCGTGTGGGGGGGGGGTAGTGGCGTGTCGGTATTTTGTGCATATTTACAGTCCCAAACCAATGCTGTGTTTACATTTTAGGAGCGTTTCGTCCGTTTAAGGAAAGAGCAACATGTGTTTGTTTCCATTTTATGGGAGTTCCGTCTGCGCAAGGAAAGAGTAAGCAATGCGTGTTAAAATGCCAATAATTCTCAAAACCTTTTGTTAGAGTTCACCGTATTAAAATTTTAAGGGTTTCAGTATTAAATTTTAATAATTTTTAATGATTATCAAGACTTCAAATTTTAATAATTTTTAATGATTATCAAGACTTCAAATTTTAATAATTTTTAATGATTATCAAGACTTCAAATTTTAATAATTTTTAATGATTATCAAGACTTCAAATTTTAATAATTTTTAATGATTATCAAGACTTCAAATTTTAATAATTTTTAATGATTATCAAGACTTCAAATTTTAATAATTTTTAATGATTATCAAGACTTCAAATTTTAATAATTTTTAATGATTATCAAGACTTCAAATTTTAATAATTTTTAATGATTATCAAGACTTCAAATTTTAATAATTTTTAATGATTATCAAGACTTCAAATTTTAATAATTTTTAATGATTATCAAGACTTCAAATTTTAATAATTTTTAATGATTATCAAGACTTCAAATTTTAATAATTTTTAATGATTATCAAGACTTCAAATTTTAATAATTTTTAATGATTATCAAGACTTCAAATTTTAATAATTTTTAATGATTATCAAGACTTCAAATTTTAATAATTTTTAATGATTATCAAGACTTCAAATTTTAATAATTTTTAATGATTATCAAGACTTCAAATTTTAATAATTTTTAATGATTATCAAGACTTCAAATTTTAATAATTTTTAATGATTATCAAGACTTCAAATTTTAATAATTTTTAATGATTATCAAGATTTCAAATTTTAATAATTTTTAATGATTATCAAGATTTCAAAGAGGCTGTATATATTTTTTTGTTTTGTTTTTATTACATTTTCACCACAAACAACGCACAGTGCCATTTTGATGTAGGAGGCTACTACCAGGGACATAAGTTGCAGGGATACATAGGGAGTTGAGCAGCAAGATGTCTGTTCACGTTACACTTGAACTTCTGCATGTCAGTACAGTCGGGGAAACAGAAATGCACAATGGAAATCCCAAGTTTAGTAGTTCTTGGAAAGAAACTATTAGAGTAGCCTTCTTACATCTAGGGATCTCTACTGTGCAGGGGTGGAACTTTGCTGCTTGTCAGGTTTGACGAAGGTATTTACGTCAAAGCGGTACAAGGGCTTGTAGTTGGTCAGAGTATCCACCATTAAAATACTTGTAAAACAGGCAGAGAGATGCAACATTTCATTGGTAGGACAGAAGCTGAAGCTTAGATAACAGTTCAAGACCTATCAGGTTGGCGACTCTTTTGAACTGTCCAGAAGCGAGAGACTAGTAGCAGATGCACCAGCCCAGATGTGACAACAATACTCCATACATGGATGAATGGTGGCCTTGTAGAGGTACAGGATATTTTCAAGCATAAGTAACTTTCTAGCACGGTAGAGAGAGCCCACCTTCTTCGCAGCAGTCTTGGCAATGCTCTCAATGTATCCTTTCCAATTCACGTTCCCTGTGAACGTTAAGCCAAGGAGTTTGAAAGAAATACTGTCAGATAATGTATCTTTAGCTATAGATATTAATGGTCGAGACGGCTTCTCGTAATTATTGAAGGAGACAAACAGTATTGAATGTGACCATCCATCTTTGTCCCCATTCCACTACAGATTGGAGGTTTTCCTCTAGTGTTTCTGCCATCGCCTTAGATATGTCTTAATTTGTTTTCCCCTTGTGCGTTTTATACAGCGTGGGGTCATCAGCAAATATACCTATCTCAGAGACAATTTTATCAGGAAGGTCATTTATGAATATCAGGAATAATAACGGTTCAAGGATCGACCCCTGAGGTACACCCGCATTTATATGAAATTATTTAGATGTATGACCATCAAGGACAACCTGGATTCTGCTTTTATTTAAGGATTTAATTATGTTAAGCATTTGTCCAGAAGTACCTTATGATTTGATTTTTCTGAGAAGACCGAAGACCATCGTGCCATACCCTGTCAAAAGCCTTTGATATATCTAGGGCTACTGCCCTACTCTCCCCTGCTCTGTCCAGTGTATGGTATATACGATTACAGTTACCTAAACCCATATTATCGGTCAGTCAGAAGTTTAGCAACTGTAAGGTGATGGACTAGAGCTTGATTGATTATGAACTCAAATATTTGGGCAAAGAGAGCGAGGAAAGGCTAATGGGCAATAAATTAATGAGTTCTTTCACCAGAATTTTTGTAAACTGGTACCACAGAAGCAGTTTTCTAGCAGTCAGGAAAGCAAGATTCATTAAGGTATTTGCTGCAAAGTTTGGAGAGGACTGGAGCAACCTCAGCGAAGCATTTTTTTTAATAGTACAGCCAGGATAAGATTGGGTTCATATGTTTGGAGGTGTCTAGATTTTATGATATCCTGCACCTGAGAAGAGTGATTTTCAGATCATCTAGTGTGGTGTCAGTCTGCAAAGGAAAATCAGGAGGGAGTGGTTTGCTAGGTCTAATGTAGAGCTTGAAGCAAACCGACTGCCAAGCATATTAGCCTTCTCGGTTGCCGTGCAAACAACCTCATGATTGTTGGATAGTGGAGAAATTGTTGATTACCCATTATTTACTACACTGTTGTAGATTTTCCAGAAATCACAAGTTTCTAATTTCTGCGCTTTGGTACATTTTCTGGTGGTTTCGGTATATTCTCTCTTAGCTATCGCTATTTCTTTCTTACAATTACTTCTAGCTTCTATAACCTTTTGTCTGTTTGTACTGGACTTATGTTGGATAAATCTTCAGTATGCATGCTGCCTTTGAGCAATGGTAGCTGCACAAGTAGAAGTAAACGAATTGCGAGAGTGGGGTTTCCTATAGAACTTCCGCATATGAACATGAGCTTTAATTGCTGCTTTGTACCAGTCAGTCGTCTAATTCGCACGTTGTTCAGCAGAAAGAGAAAAGATATTTCCTCATGGGGCGTCTCTGATGAGATCCCCGATGGCTTCCCAGTCAGCCTTCTTATAATACTTTGTCATTTTGAGCAATGGCTCTTCAGCTTTGGGTCGAGAATTTAGGGTGATTTCAACCATCATCACAGCCGTGATCAGCATTTCCGATAGGCTATGGGCATCATATGTCACACATCATCATCAGGAACAGTGATCAGAAATCGATCTAGAAGTGAAGTTGTTGATCTTGCTGGTCTGGGAAACATGTCGGAAACCTAATTGTCTGTGATAGGGAATGAGAAGCTATGTGTTATGCTACCAGCTACGTCTGTAAGTAGAGAATCCAAGCCAATTATTGTGGTGGACATTAACCTCACCAAATACATGTACTTGTGCACTAATATCAAAGGAGAGTGCTGTATCTATGCTGTCAGAGAATTGGTCGATTAGAGTACAGTCCTGGGTTGAGGAAGAGCGGTACAGAAAATATAAGTAGCTAACGCTATGTTTCAGCTTCAGTCTAAAGCACATAAAGGCCTCGTCGTCTAATTGTAGTTCTGATTCTATAGTCAAGGGGAGGGTGTTTCGAATCTAGACTCCAAGTCCATGCATATGTTCGTCAGAATCCTTATGGCAAAGTGAGAGGTAACCAGGCATGTTAAAGAGGTTAGAGAATTTGGCAGAATTGCATTATGTGTAGAAGTTGATTTAATTTTATTTTTGTGCGATTATCGAGTGTTAAGACGTTGCGTATATTTTATTTTTACTTATGCATGTTAACATGGTGGAATATCGAAAATAAGTTGCCATAATTTATGAGACGTTAAGACAATTTTAAGGTTATCAGCAGTTAAATTTCGAGACGGACAAAAATTGGAAGAAAACAAGTAAAACATGCATGGTCCCCCGTGAATGCACAGTGAACGAGGCATAAAAAAAATAAGTTTAGCATTGCTGTCCCTCCCCTCGGCCATTTAGCTCCAAAAGTTCCCAGGGGACATCAAATCCTGGTAAAAATGAACAAACGGTCCAGTTTTAGGCTTTAACATATGTAAATTTGAGTTCTGCACCATGCAAAAAAAAAAAAAAAGAAATGACCAGGTCCATCATTTCCCCCCCCCCCCGCCATTTAGCCCAAAAGTCCCCAGGCCTTAAAATATTTAAATTTGAGTTCAGCACCATGCAAAACTGCTAAATAGACATTCACAGAGAATTTTGGACAAATATGGTAAAATCGTCCCAAAAATGGAGTGTTTTTATTAGCCCTAAAAGAACCCCAGGAGTTATAGCGAAGTATAGACAAACAAAATTATATAGAAATCAGTTAGTTACAACTTTTCAGAAAGTTTTATAAAAATCCAAGGAATCAATTTTTTTTTTTTTAAATAAGCACAAAAGTGTCAATTTTAACCATTTTAACCTGAAAGACACCCCTGGGGAGGTAACCAGAGTTTTTCCGGAAAATCCATTCTGTTACTTTTTACTAACATCATGTTTAATGTTTGTGCAAAATTTCAAAAAATTCCAAAGCATAGTTATTGAGAAAAGTGCAGATGGACTAACGGACAAGGGTGATTTTACAGGTCCATCCTCCTTTTGTCAATGGACCAAAGAAAGAAAGAGGACATTTTTTATGACCTAACCCAGCTTAGTATAAACACCCCCAACCTCCCCATGTTAAGAACAGCTTTCAAAATAAACACACACCCACCTTGGAAGCCATCCTTAACATCTGGAGGTTGGTGTGTTTATTCCAAAAGGCTTTCTTAACATGGGGGGGGGGGGTTTATACTACTGGGTTAAGTCTTTAAAAAAATACGTTATTGAAGGCCGTAATAGGCAAAAAAAAAAAAAAAAAAAAAAGAAAAAGAAAAAAAAAGAAAAAGAAAAAAAAAGTAGGTTATCATTTTTTTTCTTTTTAAGTGTTAAACAACGCTGGGTTACGTCATAAAAAATACCAAAATAACTTTCTATACACAAAACGAAACAAAAACTTATTTGTTCACTAAAAAAAAAAAAAAAAAAAAAACAGTTGACAATAAAAAAAAATGAATAAAAATAGTAAGTTATGAATTTATTAAAGTAGGCTTTTTTATTTTTTATTTTTTTATTTTATTTTTTTTATTCGTTTTGCTTATTGACTACCGTTTGCTCGGTATAATCCGATGGTTTTCGATGTTCACCAGGCATCGCCGAGTGAGACTCACAGAAAAACGGGATTAAAACTGCAGAAGTACCAGTTAATGCGTATAATTAGATGTGTAAAGGGGGGGGGGCGAATAAACATTAAGCATTAAACCTCAACTGATAAAATATTGGTCAACAAAAAAAGGAGAATGTAGAAGATACATTTACAACTAGATACTATACGTTTGTTTGTGTAAGTTTTAGTATTAGCAGAGAAATTGTCTGTATTTTTTAGATGAGGTGTTTTCATTGATTGAGACTGTCGGACTGACTTCCTTATCTTGGTTGTTATAGTCACAACGTTTCGGCCGTTTTGCACTCCGGCCTTCATCAGGTGTTTTTTTTCTGGGGAACCGTTTGTTAGAAGTCTCGAACCCAACCCTTTATTATTATTACGGGGGTACCGTGTTCGGACTCCAGCTAGGCTCTGGGACATAGTTGCCGATTCTGTTTTGAATGTTACTTTTCACTGCCTTCATTCAGGATTGAACTCAGCACCTTTGGGTAACTAAACTTTGATACAACGTATAAGACCACTAGGACATAATAAAGGAGTGGGTTCGAGACTCCTAACAAACGGTTCCCCAGTTCAATACAAAAAAACACCTGATGAAGGCCGGAGGGCAAAACGGCCGAAACGTTGTGACTATAACAACCAAGAGGAGGAAGTCAGTCCGACAATCTCAATAAATTAGCAGAGAAGCTAAACACTTGCATAAAAGGGGTGGCAGATGCATTTTCTGTTATTGGAAATGAAGCGTCTATTAACTGAAATTGATGTCATGCGAATAAATGTTTTTGTCCTAGCGACGCTATATTGTAATGTTTTGAAGTGTACATTTGAATGATCTAATTCCGAAATAAGAGAATTTGCAAACAAGTAATCAGAGGCAGCGGACTTTCCCCGAGGGAGATTTCATTATTTTTTAAATTCTAATATGGGAAAGTTAATGGTATATCTGTGTGTGTATTATCCAGTTATGGGCAGTGTAAGCATAGAATTTGCAAAAAATGTTAACTTCTTCTCGGTGTCGATTGGTGGCGGTGGTAGGACTAAATATTTAGAGGGAAAAATAGGTACTCCTTCCTCTAAAGATGTTGCGATTGTGATGGTGTTGCTCCTAGGATGTAACATAGTATTTTATTATCACAATTGAATGCGTCTGCAAAGGTGTTTGAAAGCTACAGAAATTAGTAGCTAATAGCGGAGATCTATTGAATTTTTATGTGGCATCTGTTATTGCAAACCTACGAAACTTAGGTCCAGAGGGGAATTTCTGCGATCAAAATATTATATATGGAGATGATCTCACTCCTCTCCCTTTTCATCATATCTTCCCCAAAAATTTTTTCCATTTTTAAACTTGAATATATAGAAAAATCAGATTGTGCCATGCTAAGTCGTACGAATTAACTATTATTGATATTGAAAGTGATAATATTATTGATATTGAAAGTGATAATATTATTGATATTGAAAGCTATGGTATAGCTGGAAAAGTCTTCTCAATTATTAAATCATTTCTTTCTGATAGGTTCATAAGAGTAGTAGTTGAGGGGCAAAAATCAGAAGCTCACAGTATTAATGCCGGTGTCCCTCAGGGATCCATCCTGGGCCCAACTCTTTTCCTGATCTACATTAATGATCTTCCAAATCATATCCTTACATCATTTGTAGACATTTATGCTGACGACACTACCATTTATGGTACCACATCTAAGACAGTAAACGAGCAAGTACTCTCCAATTCTCTCTCCTCTGATCTTGAGCATGTAGTACAATGGGGAAAGGAGTGGCTGGTTACTTTTAATGCATCTAAAACCAAGCTTCTCTCTTTACATCATCAACATTTTAATCCACATTTGTCATCAATTGAAATGAATGGCTCTCGTCTTCAGGAGGCCTCAAGTTTTGACAAGCTTCTGGGCTTGACCATTACTCCTGATCTTAAATGGAACACGTATATCAAATCTGTTGCCAAGGCCGCTGGAAAAATGGTGGGATCTTTCTATCGATCCAGTAGATATCTCACTGCTGATGCTATTCTCTATCTATATAAGAGCCAGGTACGTCCAAGGATGGAATACTGTTGCCACATATGGGCAGGAGCTGCTAGAAAGGACTTGTCCTGCCTTGATAGAGTTCAAAATAGACTTCGTAGCCTCGTAGGAGATGTCCTTTTCTCCTCCTTGCAACCTCTATCTCACAGAAGAGATGTTGCGAGTTTGTCTCTGATGTATCGTTATTTTCATGGAAAGTGTTCAACTGAGCTTCAATCTATGGTCCCCCCTCGCCAAACTTTCACAAGAAACACTCGTCTAGCTGTAAACACTATCAATAATTTCCCCCACTCTTTATCTGTGCCTAAACCTAAACATAGATTCCATGAACAAAGCTTCTTTCTTAGAACTGCACGCCTGTGGAATTGTCTTCCGTTTTCCTGCTTTCCGGCTGACTACAATATGGTTGTGTTCAAGTCTAAGGTAAATAAGTTCTTGATGAGCCGTTCCATATAAGTTATTAAATTTACCAAATTTTCATTACTAATGATTACTATATTGACCAACTTCTACTGTACACTCTTTAACCCTTATCCTTGAGTGGCCTCTTGGCCTTGATAATGTGGTGATGCCTTTGTAAAAAAAAAAAAAAAAAAGTGATAAAATAATATTATTGATATTGAAAGCGATAAAATAATATTATTGATATTGAAAGTGATAAAATAATATTATTGATATTAAAAGTGATAAAATAATATTGATATTGAAAGTGATAAAATATTATTGATATTGAAAGTGATAAAATAATATTGATATTGACAGTGATAATATTATTGATATTGAAAGTGATAAAATAATAATATTGATATTGAAAGTGATAAAATATTATTGATATTGAAAGTGATAAAATATTATTGATATTGAAAGTGATAAAATAATATTGATATTGACAGTGATAATATTATTGATATCGAAAGTGATAAAATAATGAAAGTGATAATATTATTGATATTGAAAGTGATAATATTATTGATATTGACAGTGATAAAATAACGACTGAAACATTTACACTTCAAACTTAGTGAATAAGTCAACCTTCAACTTGAGCTTATTCGGTTGGATTGTAAATGCATTTTTAAATGCAAAAGAGCGAAAGTCATAAAACCAATGCATCATTTTTTTTATTCGTAAACAAGTCAGCCATTTTTATATTTTGTTATGGCTTGAATAAAAAATACAGAATTTATGATTCCCCTTCCCATGTAAATGAGAAGAATATTAGATAAGTGAAAATGAGATTAGGATAAGCCTAGAATCGAACCCTGTAGGCAAGGTTAAGAAATGGAATATTAGAAATTAAGTCGATTGTCCGATTCCTTTAGAAATCCGAATATTAAAATGTCAGTTAAAAGAATGGACAATGCAAATTACAAATGTATTGTTAAAAAATAGGTTAGGTAAAAAATAGGTTAGGTAAAAAATAGGTTAGGTAAAAAATAGGTTAGGTAAAAAATAGGTTAGGTAAAAAATAGGTTAGGTAAAAAATAGGTTAGGTAAAAAATAGGTTAGGTAAAAAATAGGTTAGGTAAAAAAATAGGTTAGGTAAAAAAATAGGTTAGGTAAAAAAATAGGTTAGGTAAAAAAATAGGTTAGGTAAAAAAATAGGTTAGGTAAAAAAATAGGTTAGGTAAAAAAATAGGTTAGGTAAAAAAATAGGTTAGGTAAAAAATAGGTTAGGTAAAAAATAGGTTAGGTAAAAAATAGGTTAGGTAAAAAAATAGGTTAGGTAAAAAAATAGGTTAGGTAAAAAATAGGTTAGGTAAAAAAATAGGTTAGGTAAAAAAATAGGTTAGGTAAAAAAATAGGTTAGGTAAAATATAGGTTAGGTGAAAAAATAGGTTAGGTAAAAAATAGGTTAGTTAAAAAATAGGTTAGGTAAAAAATAGGTTAGTTAAAAAATAGGTTAGGTGAGGATTCCTTTGTTTGCCAGAAGTGTGTTTGGACAAACAAACAAAAGCCACGTGAAATTAGTCACGTTTGAAAACACACTTCTGACGTCATAGACAAAGAACATTTCTCCAGATAGGATTCTATGGGTTCGAATTTCAGTCAGTCAGTCAGAGAGTCAGTTGATCAGCCAAGAGTTGACATAGCCAGTTGGAGAGGAGAGTCCCTTAGAGGGGAAAGGGTAGAAGATTAACCATATAGATACAAGTGAATTCCTGATGTCATTGACCGGCCGATCAGATGAATAAAGAAGTCATCATTATGTTGTAACTGTTGTCTTTTGTCACATCCTTCATCACGAACGAAAAGTAATTGTGTTTATCATCTTATAATGAACATTTTGTAACCCTTTGAAGATTAGGTGTCCTCCTCAGCATCATCATAAGTGAAGTACCTCCTCCTCCCCATATGTGTTAAGAACAATTGCATCATATACATCACCCAGTCCGTATTAATATGAAACCCCAAGAATTGTCACAGTCGTCGTCATGATGTAATATATACAAACGTCATTATCATTCTAATATCGGTGTTATAAGAACTTAAAATGAAACCGCCAAGAATCCCAGAACGGTATAAATGTCTCCCCATCATCGTTATATATGTCCTCATCATCTTTTAATATGTACCCCTATTTATGGAAGCCAATAATACAACAAATCATTCTCAGTCAACAACTTGACCCCGAATGACCTTTCATTTCTTGTGATTTTCAACCAACCAATTTATATGCTAGTGAGTTTACGCACCCAATAGTTAACAATTCTGAAAACTCTTTAAAATACTCGAAAGAAATTTAAGTTTTGTGAATATTTATTAATCCATGTCGAATCACGGTTTAAAAAAAAAAAAAGCAATGTAAAACAAATGAAAGTGGAATAACCAAGAAGACAAAACGAAAGGGAAAAGAAACAAGGAAAGAGAGGGAGAAGAGATGGAGGGAAAGGAAAAGAGAAGAAAGAGAGAGAAAAGACAAGAAAGAGAGAAAAGACAGAGAGAGAGAAAAGAGAGAAAGAGGAGAGAGAGAAAAGAGATAGAAAGAAAAGAGAGAGAGAAAAGAGATAGAGAAAAGAGATAGAGAAAAGAGAGAGATAGAGAAAAGAAAGAGAGATAAAAGAGAGAGAGAGATAAAAGAGAGAGAGAGATAAAAGAGAGAGAGAGATAAAAGAGAGAGAGAGATAAAAGAGAGAGAGAGAGAGAGAGATAAAAGAGAGAGAAGAGAGATAAAAGAGAGAGAGAGATAAAAGAGAGAGAGAGAGAAAAGAGAGAGAAAGAAAAGAGATAGAGGGTTATTCCAGCCCAATTCATCCAGCCCCGACACACCCCCTCTTGGATTTTTTTCATATTTACACCATACAAACTTTGGGTTAAAACTAAGAGAAATCTGCAATTTCAGCCCAGTTGGATTTGAGGAACATATTTTTTTTCACAGTCAGTTTCGGCCTGGAAATCAAAAATTGCTATCTCATGACGTAGAATTTTCGACCCCCAGCGTTTTACAAAATTTGCATTTTTGTTGCAAAGAATAAAGCTCTGGAGCTAAATATTCACACAGATAAGGTTTTGAGGGCAAGGAATCCAGAAATCATGGTTAGAAAGATGGCAAATGAGAGGAAGTACCTTATTTTTACCATTTTAGGTTATGCCGCAGCACTTTTTTAGAGCTTGTTTGGGGTGATATTTTGTTGAGAAAAAAACATAACTGTGGTGCTTTGCCAGACTTCTCCTTTGAATTTTTAAAGTGACTTTGGGTTGGAAATTACAAAAATCAAATAAAACCTTTCGGCATATTTGACATTTCCAGACACTAAAGCCTCAAAATTGGCATTTTTATAAAAAGTTAAGGACTTTTTGGTGAATTTGGCAACAATCTAATCTTAAGCTATGATCAATATCTAGAGCTGAAAAAGGACTTGGATCGACCCATTAGAGCCCATTTTCATGATAGAATGTCAAATTATATCATATAAAAGGATATGGACAAAAAATAGTCGAAAATAAAAGACTGATGCATAATCTAGTTTATCGTAAGAAAAACTGTCAAACGAATATAAAACAGACATTTGTTATAACTCCAACTATCGACTTAATCTGTCAAAATAGTCCTGAGTCTTATTTTTCTCCTCCTCGGTGATGAAATATGTTCTACCATTCACTGAAATACTTGGGGTCTGCACTCTCATAACGACCTTGCTCAGTGGAATATAGCCTCGATCCCTATTAGTTGGCCAGTGGAATTTATGTGATGGTCCATGTGGATGCAGGAAGTTGCAAGTAAGATCTTTCTCTTCCCTGTTGTCACTCTCAATCAATGCTAACCACCAATATTCATCAAAAATGCAAGTAATGTAGTCATTGCATTTGAGCAACTCCAGAGTTTCATCTAATGGCACAGGCATGTCCAGGAAAGAATTATCGATAAAGATCGTTGTGTCAGCACTCAATTGCTTGCCCTGAATATTAAACTGAGAAGCTGGTTTGAAATAGTGACAGCTCCTTGTACCAGGCACAGTATCTCCCAGTTTATATCTCATTTGAAGTTTCTCTCGAACTGAAACCATGTCTTCTTTGCCGATCTTTAGAAACATGATACCAGTGATCGATGATCTGCAAAAATCTGCAACAGCATGAAAGGTGAGTATTTGGTCTTTTATTGGCCTTTGCAAGCTGGCACGGAGAACTTTGCGTTTGACAGCCCCACCAATTCCATCACAGGGTGATTTGCCATGGCTAGTTGCAAAAAATGCCCAAGTTGCATCAATTCCAAAATCTGATGAGTGATGGCAAAGGTTAAGAAATGCTTTGAAGTTTTTATATTGGCCAGCGCAGCCAGCGCTGAAGTACTCTACACTCTTGATCCAGGGAAATTTCTCTTTGATGTACAACATCACCATTCTTTGTAGTTCATGCACAAAACAGGTGTCATGCTCAAGGTCATCTGAAATGATGCATAATGAGATCTGTTGAAGTTTTCCATTGTTATCTTTGTAATAAATTACCACTGGATGCATGGTACACTGGTCTTTGTTCTAGTGATATCCCTGGATCTTATCTTGCACCACGTAGTGATAATTTTCCGCAAAGTCCAGGAGAAGGATACATTCGGTCTCAGTTATTTCTTCTCTTTTTTAGATACTGAGCTTGGCGCTTTGCTGTGAAGGAATGGGTCGTTAGATTATCAACATTGTATACCAATATCTCTATGAATTCATCTACATCAGCCATCTGTGTCCATAGCATTGTCCTATCCACACTCTCCCACCGATTATATGACATCTCACTGTCAATTTCCAATTCAGTAAATTTATCTCTGATATACTTCTTTAGAGCAGGGAAACCTGGGCATTTAGGACAACGGTGGACCATACATTCAAGACTATCGGTGTCGCAAACTACCAAGGCCATCAAACCTTTGTAAGTGATATTAAAATTGGGACTTTCAGTTGGTACATTAGCAGCACTCTCATCTCTGGATTCTTCAGCTTTCCTTCTGAGCTGAGTCTTGACAGTTAAAACAAAGCAGTCAACAAGCAAGTTGCTGTTTTGATGGTGGGTGCAAACACAAACTGAATGAGAACCTGATGTCAAGATGGTGACACACCATTTTAGACGGAGCTCACAGAAGTTTGAAAGACCTATTTTGTGTTCAGGATAGCTTTCTTTGTAAACTACATAAAGCTCCTTAAGATTGCATAATAGGAGCTGTTTCTGGACATGAACTTTGTTACCGATGCTCACAAAATCTTTCCCTCGAGGCATTAACCATGAAAATTCATCGTCCTCATAGAAAGCCAAGACAGAATTGATAACCTCTTTTGAGAGACCACTCCCCTTCTTCTGTGGCAATGAAAGAATACCTCGATCCTTTTTCAGTTGCCGTGCTTCACGTACTATATATTCAGAGACATTGAAATATTCAGACACCTTTTTTCGAGACCAACTTTCCGAAGCTAAAGTCATCAACTGGATCCTCTCACTGGTTTTCATTTCTTTATTCTCAAGTTTGGCCTTCATTGCATCCAACGATCATCATCCTTTGCCTTTGCCACTAAATCCATTTGACTCGTTTGGCTGCTAATAGGGCTTCCTAATTCAGGGCTAGAGATGTTAAGGACTTTGGCAGCTGCCTCTACTTGCATTTCATAGCTTCTTTCTAATGTCTCTCTGACAATATTGATTTTTGTGCGCTTCTGCATTCTACCAGTTTTTATAGGGGATATATCAAACATCATTAGAATGTCATTCAGTTTCTCTCTCTTTTGCTCAATTTGTGACTCATTTTCAAGGTCTTGATTGTCACTTTCTTCTGTTTCACTTGGATCTTCTAACTTCTTGGCAGCTGCTTCACAGTGACGGCAAAGCTTCCAGCCAGGAACAACATGGTAGCCCTTCTGCTTTAGCATCTCAGCCATGTCTAACTTGATAGCACGATCACCCTCTATCTTCTTTTTGTGCTTCAAAAAGATGTTGCAGCACTTTGTATATTTTTTCTCAAAGTAATGCCCCAAATGAGGTTCGTGATACCTGCAAATGTTAGCAACAGTTTCATCAGTGAGTGTGACACCAGCTCTTAATTTGAGCACAGTTCCTACATCATGCTCTAATGCAGTTATTGGTGTTGAAAATGGCTTCAGATTGTGGTGACATGCACTCTTCATTAGTAATCCAAATGAACATTGAGGAGCACTTGTCATGGATGATGTATATCCTCCCTCTCGTTTCCTTGATTCAGAAGACATTCTTAATTTATTGCTCTGGAATAATTATTACAATCTGATAATAAAAATTATAATAATTCACAATGAGCAGAATATGCAATACTCAACTGCAACATTAAGAGATTTACAGACAGTATAATACACAAATAATGTAACAGTAGCACATTCTTGATCAGAAACAAAGGCACTGTAATCAAAGAAATGAAATTTGCAAAAAGTAATATCTATCTTCTTAGTTTCTGACCATTCAAATTTGATAATGAAAAAAGAATTTCTAAAGTGTGAAATTCAACTGTATGTATTTCAAGGTGCTACAGAACTGCAATTCTTGGGTATAAGAAATTCTATTTTAACCATTATTATGCCTTGAGGTAATAATTTAGTAAGAAACCATAAAAAAGTGACAGGAAACAAACTTGGATTATTGACAAACTTAGAAGTTCACACCAAAGAATGCATTATTAGATCAATGCAACAAGTAAATAGCCTGAAAGAGAAGAAAATTAATCATAGCTGCGATGAAATATAACTATGAGACTATCATAACTAGCTAAAGAGACACACCCATTTATCAAAAAGGGTTTCATGTGAAAGTGTTTCTATGCTGAAGATTACCCTTTACAAATATATATCATGTTTTTGAGAGCCACAAATGTTGACTTCCCTGTTTGTCTTTGACAGTATTTAACATCACGCTCAGGTAATAACTCTGAACAAACTGTGTTGAAAATGTATCACCAGAAACAGAACAAAATTGATCAATCAAAAACATAACAGCAAAAAATCATAGCATGAATTCTCTACTTCACAACTAAAGTAATGCCATTTTGAGTGAAACAGATCAAGAAAAAGTATATCGATTTGAATCAACATGAAACAATCAGAACTGAAGTCAATGTAGTGTCTTTTGAGTGAAACTGAACAAGAAAAAGAACATTTAAATCAACATTTGAAAAAAGAAGCATAGGACATTATTCAGGTATCATATCATAGAGGAATTTGCTCTGACACTCAAACTTGATTACTCAGGTGGACATGATTCTGAACAGCTTAAATGCATTGATTGAAAGGATTTGCTGATTTAATGGTTTAGAAACCATGATCCAACTGTCCAAAAATTATGAACTGCACGGCACGATTGTATGATGTGTGCCTGAAGGTATAAATAAAAAGCACAATATCTTATTCCCACTGACTTTTTGGTAAACTGAGTCGACTCTACACTACCCCTAGTCACAATTCATCAACACATACAAATTAAAGAATACTGTTATCATGATCAGTGCTATTCTACTGCACATTTTTAATTAGATCATAAAAGAGAAAAGGAAAGAGAGGGTCAGCATGATAATGAGCAGAATGTTATGCTTCAAATGAAAATGTGACTTCATTCATATCTGAATGTTACCTTACATCTTTCCTCTAAATTTTAAGCTGTTGCTATCTGCAAATCAAAAGATAATGGCCAAAAGTTGTTTTTTTGAAAAACTCAAATGTCCAAAACTTGTACATAATTAAGATTGCTGTCCATATGTGTGTCAAAAATCTTTTATTTTCAACTATTTTTTGTCCATTTTGACTATGAAGTAGGGGTCCATATCCTTTTATATGATGTAATTTGACATTCTATCATGAAAATGGGCTCTAATGGGTCGATCCAAGTCCTTTTTCAGCTCTAGATATTAATCATGGCTTAAGATTAGATTGTTGCCAAATTCACCAAAAAGTCCTTAACTTTTTATAAAAATGCCAATTTTGAGGCTTTAGTGTCTGGAAATGTCAAATATGCCGAAAGGTTTTATTTGATATTTGTAATTTCCAACCCAAAGTCACTTTAAAAATCCAAAGGAGAAGTCTGGCAAAGCACCACAGTTATGTTTTTTTCTCAACAAAATATCATCCCAAACAAGCTCTAAAAAAGTGCTGCGGTACCACCTAAAATGGTAAAAATAAGGTACTTCCTCTCATTTGCCATCTTTCTAACCATGATTTCTGGATTCCTTGCCCTCAAAACCTTATCTGTGTGAATATTTAGCTCCAGAGCTTTATTTTTTGCAACAAAAATGCAAATTTTGTAAAACGCTGGGGGTCGAAAATTCTACGTCATGAGATAGCAATTTTTGATTTCCAGGGCGAAACCGACTGTGAAAAAAAATATGTTCCTCAAATCCAACTGGGCTGAAATTGCAGATTTCTCTTAGTTTTAACCCAAAGTTTGTATGGTGTAAATATGAAAAAAATCCAAGAGGAGGTGTGTCGGGGCTGGATGAATTGGGCTGGAATAACCCTAGAGAGAAAAGAGATAGAGAGAAAAGAGATAGAGAGAAAAGAGATAGAGAGAAAAGAGAGAGAAAGAAAAGAGATAGAAAGAAAAGAGAGAGAGAGATAAAAGAGAGAGAGATAAAAGAGAGAGAGATAAAAGAGAGAGAGATAAAAGAGAGAGAGATAAAAGAGAGAGAGAGAGAAAAGAGAGAGAGAGAGAAAAGAGAGAGAGAGAGAAAAGAGAGAGAGAGAGAAAAGAGAGAGAGAAAAGAGAGAGAGATAAAAGAGAGAGAGATAAAAGAGAGAGAGAGAAAAGAGAGAGAGAGAAAAGAGAGAGAGAGAAAAGAGAGAGAGAGAAAAGAGAGAGAGAAAAAAGAGAGAGAGAGAAAAGAGAGAGAGAGAAAAGAGAGAGAGAGAGAAAAGAGATAGAAAGAAAAGAGAGAGAAAGAAAAGAGATAGAAAGAAAAGAGAGAGAGAGGAGAGAGGGAGAGAGAGAGAGAAAAGACAAACACGAAAAAACAAAGAAAAAAAAAACGAACCCGAAAGCAGATGGCACTGACAGCAAAGCTTTTTACGTAATTGTCAGATAAAAAAAAATTCATAATATAGAACAGTTTTTGATAAATGAAAACCGACTTTTCTTTTAAGTAATATTCGCATCGTCAACTATTACCTTTTATTTTCTACTAGCGGGGGTACCCAGCGTTGCCCGGGTGTTTGTAGGTGTGTGTGGTGTTAAATAAAAAAGAAACCGGGAGGGGGGGTAGAATCGAACCTGAAGCCCTGAAGCGAAGTTTGAAAATAAAATTGGCCAGCCAGAATGAGTTAGTGAAAGATGTTTGAATTTATTTAAGTAAGAACCAAATTGACAGGTGCGCACCCGGAAGTCGTCGAGCATTATGACGATGACGACGACGTAAGCATTGTTATAAGCGAAGTAAAAAAAGAAAACAACGTTAAAACTTAAGCGGGGGGGGGGTAATCAAAACATCGTAAAAAAAACAAAAACACAAAAAAAAAAACTAACGTAAGGCGAACAAACAATGAAAACAGAAAAACGAACACGTGAAAAATGGCTTAAATAAGCCTGTTTCGATATTAAAATTTAAAAAATCGGTGGGTACCCGGGTGTTTTTGGATGTATGGTCGGGGGTGAATAAGTGAAGTAAAAAAAAAAAAAAAACAGAAAAACGAACGTTACGTGAAAAATGGCTTAAATAACACTGGTTCAATATTTAAATTTAAAAAAAAAAAATCGAAAAAAAAAAAAGACATCTCACACCACGATTCGAACCCAAAACGTTTAGATAACAAACCAATGCGCTAATCAACTGACCTAACGCGACATACATGAAATTTGTTCAGTTTTTCAACTATTTAAAGTAAATCAGGTCATGACGTCATCTGGCGCATGCGTAGAACCGGCCGTCATCACGAGAAGACCGTTTTTGTTAACCCCGTCGAAAATTGTCGATTTCGGAGTGAAAAAATGAACGTTTTCGGCCAATTTTTTTATATTTTTCGAGCGAAGGATGGAGCTTCGATATGATACAGAGTTTGTGAATTTTAGTCATGTCTGTCGAAAGTTTTTAGCAGACACACAAACATACATACATACATTTTCGCTTTTATATATATAGATTTCAACATATTTTGCCTCTTCAGCTTCTTCCTCCTTTATCCGTTCTTTTCACTGCAAAATTAGTTTACATAAAATACTTCCTTGTAAATTCGGGGGGACACACACACACACTCAATATAATTATCTGCAAGACTCAAGTGTGTTCGTGTTTGTCCGGGCAACCCGACATGAGGGCATTTCACCTTATAAGCAACTTGACCAAATGTTCAAAATAACAGTATTCGAAGCACAACATCTCCTTGACATAACTATGCACAATTTCATATAAGAAATGATGCAGTTTTGCCAAACGATGTGCTTCAATAAACAGCACTAATCTAGATATTCCACCAGAATCGATGAATTCTTGTCCTGAAATCGGACAAGATCAAGAAAAGACCACAAGAGATAAACGATAACATGCTTAAGAGGTCAATTTGGGGGAGGGGGGGAGGGGAGATTTCGTGTTTCTCACTACTCTTCATTAACTCAATGTTTTAGAAGTAAAAGTTTGATCGATCATTCTGATATTTATGTATTGCATATAAAATTCAAGAAATTACCAAAGTAAAATGGAAACAAAACAAAAACAAACGAGGAAAAAGTATCCGCCATGGCTACTAATATAGCTAAGTAATCTTTTTATATAGGCAGTCAAGTTTCAAACCTGGCTTAAAGTAGTTGCTAGTCTAGCCGCACTGATGAGCTGTGATACAGCGAAACAGTACTGTATGTGAAGGACTATAAATGCTCCCTATCTTGGGTTGAACATATTGGAAAGTGATAAAAAAACTGCTACTAGTGTATCAAGCTTAAGCGTTTGGACAATGTTTGAACATTGTTAATTCACATGCCTATCTTAGCAGCAGCCAAATAGTATAATGGTTAGGAGCACCGACTGCTGTCTATGCAGTTGAGTTTTAAACCTGGTTTGAGGTGATTGCTAGTTTAACCACACTGATGAGCTGTGATACAGCAAAACAGTACTGTATTTGCATGATTTTATATATATATATATATATATATATATATATATATATATATATACTCTTTATTTGTTTTTACATGAGCAATAATATGTTGCTACACAGCCATGAGCATGTTTCAGTCAGCTAGTTACTAGAGACCTCTTCAGGTGGTACAGCTTAGACAAAAGCAAAGTTTATGTAGCAACACATTACTGCTTATGTAAAAACAAAGAGTATATCCTGCTCTACTTTGGTATTGAGCACTCTTGTATTAACCTCGTCAAACTTCATTGGTTACTTAACCTATAAAAAACAATAACCTCCTATATATATATATATATATATGATGATTGCTGCATCTTTTCAGATGATCACCATCACATTGAGTTCTCCCAATCTTGTCATCCATGCCATCTCAGATGACTCTGCACTTCTGCCGCAGATTTGCACATCTTGAAGCAGATGTGGCATACAAATTGAGCAATTTCCATCGAGTTGACTTTCTCTGGAGGTTGAAGGGTATTTCTATGAACAATCACGTCTTCTCAAACCAGCAGTAGACTTGCTAACTTTGCTGCATGTTAAACAGATCGTAATAGGTGTAAAGTTGACCTGAACAGGAGTTTTGTGCGACTTAAGGTGGTTGACGTAGCCAGCTTTTGACGAAAGCACTCGTTCACAACTGTCGCATTTCCAGCTCTGTGTGTCATGGTTAAGACCATCAATTAAACCTTTGCAAATCTCTCACTTCAGATTGCTGTGGGTCTGCTTTCTTTTCTCTAGAGCGTCACAACTTTCACGTACAAGCTTTCGCCACTTCAGCCTTTGCAGAGTAAGTTCTTCCCATGTGTCGACGTCGATTTGTAAGACTTTCAAATTATTCTTTATAGAGTCCCTGAACCTCTTCCTAGGCTGGTGTTGAGGGCGCTTGCCATTTTCCAGCTCTCCGCAAAAAATTTGTTTTGGCAGCTTACAATCTTTCATTCGAACCAAGTGGCCCACCCAACGCATGTGAGATCTGATTACAAGGGTATCAACACTAGACACAAGGACTTCAGTATCGGGTACTTGTGCTTGCTACTTGATGTTTAAGATCCATCTCAAGCATTTTTGGTGAAATCGTTCAAGCCATTTAATGTGCCTTTGATGCAATGTCCATGTCTCCGATGAATACAACAGTGTGGTTAGCATACAGGTCTTGTAAACACAGATCTAGTCCTATCTATCTATATATATATATATATGAGAGAGAATAAAAAAGACAATATAAAAGTATATACTAATGCATATACCTTCAATCTCTATCGCATTAATTACTGTAGTTCTATCTCCATCTCTCCACATTTTCAATGTATTACCCTTTTCTTCTCACGCCCCATTATTTTGCTCCTAATATAGTTATTGCTAGACGTCGCATCTCTAATAACTTACCTTCTGATGAAAAGCATTAGGCTTCGAAATATCTAGGTATAAATAGCTTACTTATCCTACACCCCTAATTGATGTAACATCCACATTGAATCAACGATTAAATGTATACGCATTAGCATATATTTTTATATTGTCGGTTTTTCTATTTTTAATCTTTTACATAAGCTCCACCTCAGTTTGTTGAGTTTTGCATTACCCAGACAAGTCTCCTCTTTAAGAATTTCTCTATTTTAACTTTCCCCATATATATCTATAATATAAAGCTGAAATGTCTGTCTGTGTGTGTGTGTGTGTGTGTGTGTGTGTGTGTGGTCACGAATAGGCTCTTATATGGTTGACTATTTTAAAAAACTGATCACATATAATGATAGAAGATGTATCGAGACACAGGAATGGCTATGTTTGATCTGGCAGAACGGTGGTTCATTAAAATTGTGGGGTCTGTGTACGCCTGGTCCACAAAGTATGGAAATAAAAAATTTTAAAAAAACGTTTACAAGTGTTTTTGATATAGATGTACATAAAACATACTTATCAAAGTATTCTTAACTTAAATAGGGATGGTATAATAAAATTGTAGGGTCTGTGTTCGCGCCTGGCCTCCATAGAATGGAAATAGGCACAAACTTTAATAAAGACTTTTCATATCTATCTGCGTAAGTATACTTTGCTAATTATGTTTCAGTTTGAAGAAATATGGTATAATAAAATTATGGGGTGTTCGTTCGCGCCTGACCTCCACAGAATGGAAATATGTCACAAAGTTTAACAAGGTTTTTTAATATAGATCCACAGAATATTGTGATAAGTGTTTCAGTGTGAACAGGTATGGTATAATAAATCATGGTGTTTATCTATTTTATTTTTACTTTCATCATATTTTGCTTTGGTTTTGATACCCCCAAATTCGAAGCTATCTCTTTACAACCCTTCCTTTTCATAACGTATCATACTTTCATAAATCAGAGTCCATTTTCTGTAGGCTGTTTTTGAACCCAGTCAACGACGGGTACTTTTGCTAGTATATATATATATATATATCTTGTGTATTTAGGCAGCAAATTACGCAAACATTATCGTTAGAAAAAGTAACAAAGCTTACATATATGTAACACTTAACAAATCTGATTATTTCCAAAAACATTTTTTTTTATTGCAATTTCACTCCAAACAAGGCACATTGCCACTTTGCTGTAGGTGGCTACTATCAGGGACATAAGCTATAGAGGTACTATGTGGGGAGTTGGGCAGCAAGATGTTGGTTCACGTTACACTTGAACTTCTGCATGTCAGTACAGTTGAGGAAGCAGGAACTCGGAAGGGAATTACAAAGTCCGGCGGTTCTGGGGAAGAAACTACTAGTAGTAGAAGGCTCTCTTACATCTAGGGATCTCTACTGTGAAGGGGTGGGATTTTGCTGCTTGTCGGGTTTGTCGGGGGGGGGGGGTATTTACGTCGAGGGGGCATAAGTGCTTGCAGTTCGTCAGAGCATTCACCATTGAAATACTTGTAGAACAGGCAGAGGGATGCAACATTTCGTCGATGGGACAGAGGCTGAAGCTTAGATGACAGTTCAGGACCTATCAGGTTGCCGACTCTCTTGAACCCTGTCTAGCAGTGAGAGACTAGTAGCAGATGCGCCAGCCCAAATATGACAACAATACTCCATACATGGGCGAATGGTGGCCTTATAGAGGTGCAGGATACTTTCGGGCATTAGTAGCTTTCTAGCACGTTAGAGAGAACCTACTTTTTTCGCAGCGTTTCTGGCAATACTCTCAATGTAATTGTTCCAACTCATGTTTCCTGTGAACGTTAGGCCGAGGAATTTAAAAGATGTACTTTCAGATAAAGAGTCTTTGGCCATTGCTATTGGTCGTAGAGAATGTTTCATGTAGTTATTGAAGGAAACAAGTTTAGTCCTTAGCAGCATTGAATGTGATTATCCATTTTTGTCCCCATTCCACTACAGATCGGAGGTCATCCTCTAGTGTTTTTGCCATTTCTCTAGATATGTGCTCATTTGTTTTCCTGTTGTGTCGGTTATAGAGAGTGGTGTCATCAGCATATATACCCATCTCACAGACAATTTTGTCAGGGAGGTAATTTATGAATATTAGGAATAATAGAGGTCCAAAGATAGACCCCTGAGGCACTCCCGCATTTATATCATATTGTTTGGATGTACAACCATTGATGACAACCTGGATTTTTCTCTTATCTAAGAAGGATTTAATTATGTTAAAGATTCTTCCAGTGATACAGTATAATCTGATTTTCCTGAGAAGACCTTCATGCCATACCTTGTCAAAGGCCTTAGATATATCTAGAGCTACCGCTCTACCCTCCCCTGCTTTGTTAACTGAATGGTATATATGCTCAGAGATTACAGTTAGGATGTCTGCGCAGAACGGGCTTGCCTAAATCCGTATTGTTTGTCGGTCAGAAGTTTAGCATCTGTAAGGTGATGGACTAGAGCTTGGTTAATAATGGACTCAAATATTTTGGCGAAAAGTGGGAGGAGACTAATGGGGCAGTAATTTACTGGGTCAGTTCTTTCATCAGAATTCTTGAAAACTGGTACCACAGAAGCAGTTTTCCAGCAGGCAGGGAAGCAAGATTCATTAAGGCATTTGCTGTAAACTACAAACGATTTTAGATAACTACACTAAATTTTAAAAAGTGAAAAGAAACCTTATAAATCAACTAAAAACTCATAATTGTAAACAATAATAATAATAGACAATCAAAAACTCCTGAAAATAATTGGTGATTATAAACCTGAATACCTATATGGCAATGTAAAAACCTACAAATCAAACTCTCCCCTCCACCCCATTATTGGACACATGACCCACACATTGTCGAGGCGATTAACCCTACATCTTTTAGACACAAACTCGATTGACCAACACCTAAAACAACATGGCTGCCAACATTCACAATTTAGAAAAATATAAAAAATAAACTGAAGTTATATATATATAACTTTAGTTCCTTCAGCTATAATCGAAACTGAAACCAAAACTTATGAGGAATTCTTGGTAGAATTATTTATTACAAGAAATGGAAGGTCATAACAATTAAACGACATTTACTCGGAAGGAAAAAAAAAGATGTAATCGTGACACACTAAAAATAACACACACGCTCTCATCTATATATATATATATCTTCTATCTATATATATAAAAGCGAAAATGTATGTATGTATGTTTGTGTGTCTGCTAAAAACTTTTGACCGACAGAACAAAAATTCACAAACTTGGTATCATATTAAATCCTCAACCTCCGGACGACAAATATCAAAAAATTAGCCCAAAAGTGCGTCAACTGATCGATTTTTTGCAAGGGGGAGGGGGTCCCAAAAAAAAATGACATTTTAATTTTAAACATTACATATTTTTAAATTGATTTATAACTGCCCAAAAAAATACGAGCGCCAACTCTTCTACATAAAGTATACACGGGGCCGTTTATTTTGGGTCAACTTGTATTTAAAACCTGCTGAGTCATGTCACGTGATCTTGACGTCAGCAAGCTCTAATGGCAGTCTGAATTTACAAAAACATGTTATCGGTAAAAAAAAAAATTTAACCCTTACACAAGCTAAACTATGAACTTCTACGCTATGGCAACGTTACCAAAGTTATTAGCACATTCAAAATAGTTAGATACGATAGTTAAACGAAAAATAACAAGCCAAAAATGTGAAGTAAAAAAAAAATATGCTTATAAAAAATATTAACGATCGAAGTTTTTACAAAGAAAAAAAAAAACAGCCAGACGCCATTTTCCAGTCTTTAGAGTAAGGAAGACGAAGTGAGAGAGAGAGAGAGACACACATACACAAACGCAAACAGATAGAGAGAGATGTCTAGACAGGAAACGAAATATGTAATTTAATACGGCTACGTTATCTGGTAACGCTCCTGCAATGACCTCATTTAGTGGCTATCTGTCAATTAAACCTCTTTCACTCGCTTTATAACCCTTATTTTAACACTATAATCAATTTCTCTTACTCTTAGCCTAGACAGTTAAGTGGTTGGAGTTAGTTTCACCTCAGCGTTCCGGGTTTGATCCAACCTCACTACCAAAACTATTTTTTTTCTTTTACATCTTTAGACACGCGGGCAACGTTTCTTTAGTTTTTTTACTTCGCTTATTCTTTAGTTTACTTCCCCCCCCCCCATACACACAGCGTTTTTTTTTGTTTTTTTTGATTTGGTTTTTCCGATTTTTTTAACATCGTTTCAGGATTATTACTTATCACCCCCATACACACACCTAAAAACACCCGGGCAACGCCGGGTACCCCCCCCGCTAGTATATATATATAAAAGTGAAAATGTGTGTGTGCATGTATGTATGTATGCTTGTATGTATGTATACATGTGTGTGTGTGTGTCCGCTAAAAACATTCGACAGACAACAAAAATTCACAAACTTGGTATCATATTGAAGCTCCATCATCGAAAAATTGGCCAAAAACGTCAATTTTTTCACCCCGAAATCGACAATTTTCTACAGTTGGGGGGGGGGGGGTCAACAAAAACCGTCCTCTCATGACGACGACCGGTTCTACGCATGCGTCAGATGACGTCATGACCTGACTTAGTTTAAATAGTTGAAGAACTGACTGAATTTCATGTACGCCATGTTAGATAAGTTGGTTAGGGTGTTGGTTCATTATCTAAACGTTTTGGGTTCGAATCGTGGTGTGAGATGTCTTCCTTTTTTTTCGATTTTTTAAATTTAAATATTGAACCAGTGTTATTTAAGCCATTTTTCACATAACGTTCGTTTTTCTGGGGTTTTTTTTTGTTTTTTTTTTACTTTACTTATTCTTAGGTTTTCATTAACACCCCCGACCAACCACTACACACCCAAAAACGCCCGGGTACCCACCGATTTTAAAAATTTTAATATCGAAACTGGCTTATTTAAGCCATTTTTCACATTTTTTTGGAGGGGAGGGGTTTAACGTTCGTTTTTGTTTTCTTTCTGGTTTTTTCGATTTTTACATTTAACATCGTTCGTTAGTTTTTTTGTGGGTTTTTTTTACGATGTTTTGATTACCCCCCCCTCCACCGCTGCTCGGGTACATTTTTCTGTTTTCTTTTTTTACTTCGCTTATTCTTATGTTTTCATTAACAACCACACACACTTACAAACACTTGGGCAATAATTAGTATTAATATATAGATGAATTCATATTATAAAATAATAATAATAATAATTATATATATATATATATATATATATATATATAGAGAGAGAGAGAGAGAGAGAGAGAGAGAGAGAGATGCAGTTAGTATCAAGAAATACTACAAAAGAAATAGTTTGAAGGATCCTTAGAGATCTCCTTGTGTTCTGATGAGGAAAATCTTAGATTTTAATTATCAAATATTTCAGTTCAATTTCATGATGGGAATTTCATCAATTCTACATTAAAAAAAAAAAAAAAAAATGGAAAAGAAATTCAATTATTTCAGACTCCTAAATCTCATATTAACTACTTCAAGAATTTTAAAAAGAAACCTAGAAGTAAAAAAAAAATAAATAAAAAGATAAAAAGATAATGGGAGAGGGGATTAAAAAAGGGATCTGCATTAAACGAGCAGCAAAATTTGTAAAAAAAAAAAAAAAAAAAAAAAAAAAAAAAAATCAAGTTTAATAAGGGGGATGATGTAAATCAATTTTTCAAAGGGGAATTGTTTCATTCTCCCCTTCCCATCAATCCTTCAGAAATGACTTCACGCTGCATTCATATTGCATCAAATTTAAGATTCCAAAGTTCACTTAAAAAAAAATAGAAATAAACAAAACACTATTAAATCACACTAATTATAAATCGAAAAAAAAAAAAAAAAAAAAAAAATCTGCCGAATCACGCAATCACAAATAATGTTAAAACGTACGCAATCACAAATAATGTTAAAACGTACGCAATCACAAATAATGTTAAAACGTACACAATCACAAATAATGTTAACCCACACGCAATAACAAATAATGTTAAAACGTACACAATCACAAATAATGTTAAAACGTACACAATCACAAATAATGTTAAAACGCACGCAATAACAAATAATGTTAAAACGTACACAATCACAAATAATGTTAAAACGTACACAATCACAAATAATGTTAAAACGTACACAATCACAAATAATGTTAAAACGTACACAATCACAAATAATGTTAACCCACACGCAATAACAAATAATGTTAAAACGCACGCAATAACAAATGATATTAAAACGCACGCAATCACAAATGATATTAAAACGCACGCAATAACAAATAATGTTAAACTGCACGCAATAACAAATAATGTTAAAACGCACGCAATCACAAATGTGCATTTTTAATGCCAATTAATCTAATGGAACACACAGTGTGCATAAATCAGTAACAGATGATATTTAATTTTTTATGGACATCGCTCAAGACAAGGTGTGAAGTCACTTAATGTAAAGAACTAAAAGATTATTATTATAAAGACAGGAAATGCCTAGTGACTTTAGTTATGAAAAGATCAATTCTAAATTTTTAGTTATAGAGTTTTTTTTTTGTTGTTGTTTTTTCTAATTACCATAACATCCGTGTAATACATATATATTACAATAGAAAAATGCGAGCATGAAAGTAATATGGTTAAACTTAAACATGGAAAAATAAAGGACTAGATGTTAAAACTGGAAAAGAAAAGGACAAGATATTCTAGTAAAAAAATATAAATTTATAACATAAAATATTGCAGCATTAAGAATTGATTATATAATATAAATTGAATTTAAAAAAAAAAATTTTTTGAATGCTGCAATATTTTATGTTATAAATTTATATTTTTTACTAAAATATCTTGTCCTTTTCTTTTCGAGTTTTAACAACTAGTCCTTTACTTTTCCATGTTTAAGCTTAACCATATTACTTTTCATTTTCGCATTTTTCTATTGCAATCCATGATTTTTCCAGGCTTTCAATAAATTCACTTGTTTTTTGTTTAATTTCAGTCTTATTTTTTTCTCCCATAAAAACATATGTAATAATGTATGGCATTCGTCTGCTATCTATAAAATCCCCCCCCCCCCAATTACTCACTTTTATTTTGTTTCACTTGTTACTCCTCTTTTTGCAAGAGCGGTGAATTGGTAGCAACAGTAGTCGCTGAAGTGACATGGTTGTTATGGAAACCAGTAAAAAAAAAACGTCACTCACCTCCTTACGAATTTTTATGATTTTGAACACCAGTAAATCCATCGAAACTTTTGTTTTACTGAATGAAAATTGGAAATATGTTTTTCACAATATAGCTGAGAAGGTAATCTTGAAACTGTAATAATTGTTTGAAATTTGGTCAAAAAATTAGTTTTAAAGCAATTCTAAATGACTAAAACTGCCACTTAACCATATATTCAAACAGGTTAGTGTTTGAATGAGATATATATCTATATATACTAGAAGGCCACCTGGCATTGCACGGTCGTAAAGTACGCTTAAATATGATATTTTAATTAATGCAGATTTTGTATTTATCATTATGTTATATAGGTACCAATATATAGTAATGATTTAAAAAGTTAAAAAGACTCGTGCACCAGCATCGAGAATCGAAGCCAAGACGTTCAGCTTACAGTTTAGTTTTTCCTTTGACATTAATGCCTGAGCTCTGAGGGCATGTTTGCTGCAAGGCTAATTCGAATTTCAAACAGGATATCTAATTTTGCTCACCACTTCTATTGTGATTTTTTGGTTATTACATAAATATATACAGGGTGTACAAAGTCTGTAGCTATATATCAACATTCCAATTAAAAGGTATGTATCCACAGGGATTATTATTGAAAAAAAAAAAAAAAAAAAAATGCTACATAAAAAACCAACCACATAATTAACCCTAAATGATAACTCAACACAAACCAGGCAACTATAGGAACTGAGCAGACAATGAATAAATATATGCTATTTATGCACCCATTTACATGTTGATAGTCTAAAGGTCCAACCGCTAAAACTAAACATATTAAATATATACATATAGTATTAGAAAAAGAATTCACTACCCTAATAAAAAAAATGACAACCATCGAAAATGTTTATATATATATATATATATAGTTGAGCATATTGAAAAGTGATACACGAATTACCATTAGCGTATAAAGCGATGCACTTTGTGTAAACAAATCGAGCTTAGGTATTTCGGACAATGTCAAAACATCATTAATTCACGACTTACACAGCAGCCGCAGATTAGCGTAATGGTTAGGAGCCTTGACTGTCGTACAGGCGGTCGGGTTTCAATCCTGGCTTGAGGTTTGCTTGTCTAGCCGCACCGATGAGCTGTGAAGCAATACTATATGTGGATGACAAATATATATATATATATATATATATATATATATATATATGCATATATATATGCACACACATATAAATACCTTTGCCACAATAATTTCCCCAAACTTTAGTGTATAGGTAAAAATATAACGACCAATACACCACATTTATTTAAATCTTATTAATAGGCCCATACCCATTTAAAATAACTACTAACCCACCATAAAGACACATATCTTAGATATAAACAAACAAATAAGTAAATAAGGAACCCAAAAAACTACAAACAAATAAAGGAATTAAAAATAGCAAAGAATAAAAAATAAAAAAGTAAATTAATATATAAAATAAAAACAAAAAATAAAAACACTTGTCAATAGGAAATCGCAAGTAGTAAAGAAAGGACAACCATAAAAACAGCCTAGCATATAGGTAGTAGAATATAATAGTACTTTAGACCAAAGCAAAAAAAGTAGCTGCCAGACTAATAGAATTCTAACACCCAACTGTCAACAGCTTAATAGCATGAAACCACACTTCCTTCGCCCAAACTCCTACTCTGAAAACTTAACTAAAAAGAAAAAAAACAACGAACTAATAAAAAAACGAGATGAAAAATATAAATTAATAAGTAAAAACAACACTTGTCAAAAGGAAATTTAAGTTGCCACCAATGAAAGATATACAGCCATAAAAACAACTTAGGACATGGGAAATTTTAAATCAAGGGCAATAAATAACTGCCAAGCTAAAAGAATCACCTAATGACAGCTTAAACATGGAAAACAGCATTCACCCTTCCCCTCACAACACCTCAAAAAAAAAATAAATAAATAAATAAATTTAAAAAAAAACCTACTGGTCACATTCACAAAGTATACACCCCAATCCTCCCCTGAATATAAAACCAATGTAATCTTGACACCCGTTTTAATATCGATTCTTTTTATTTTTTTGGTCTGATGAAGTGCTGTCCCTGAATTAGAACTCAACTGAAACATGTATGCACATATGTAACCAATAACGTTTGTATAATAAACAGATTATATACCAGCTCTGTCCTGCATTGAGCACTCTTTAATAATCACATAAATTTCATTGGATTTACATCTAGAAAACCAATCCATACAACTGATATATATATATATATATATATATATATTATATATACACTAGCAGTGCAACCCAGCTTTGCTCGGTCCCTAAGTACAGTTAATAATTTTATATGCATATGTATATAATAAAAAGTTTGATTCATGTCCAAGTAACCTACATCTAAAATTTCAAGTATTTAGGACCCAAAATTTGCGGAGGAGTTTGGTAGAGTTTTCAAAGATCAAATCGTTGAACTTTGACTTCTTTACAGTCAAATTTCTGGCTGAAAACCGATTAAAATATTTTCCCAAATCTCAATACCCCTTATGTCAAATTTCGAGTCTGTAGACCGAAAATTAACAGAGTAATTTGGTAGGGAAATGTACACACACACATTTTCACTTTTATAGATATAAATATATTTCTTTGTTTAGTTGTCCATTCCACTTTTTTTTAAAAAAACGACTGGGCCGATCTAGCTGAAATTTAGTATGAAACTTTGTTATGAAAAGGTGCAGCGAACTAAGTATAATGATATTGATTCGCTAAACAGTTATGGATTAACAAAGGTTAGGATTTAATGCAAAAATGAGCACAAATTTAACCCTATTCACTCATCAAGTTGGCATGATGCAACAATTCTAAGTCAACAGGCTATAACTTTTTCCAGGTTTTAACGGGTTAAAAAGTTTGGTATATTTATAGGCATCAACATAAAATCAATGTTTAGGGAAGAAGAAAAGAAATTTGATCATTTTTTTGTGTGTGTGTGTGGAATAGATTTCATTAAGGGGGGGGGGGGGTCCTAAGACACTAAAACATCAGTAAACCATTTTGAATAATTTATTCGCACAAGTCAATAATAAAAATGTGATATTACTGATCTCCAAAGAAAATCTGGAGAAATTCAAGTTCCGTATATTTTTATGACAAAATCAAAAAGATATAAAAAAAATGCAATTTTGGAAATCATTAATCAATAAAGAAAAAAGGAAGAAACGGTTTGAATTTCACTAATTAGTAAACAACAAAATTGTTAAAGTGACTAGCTCCACGGTACTTCCTGGCTTTTAAGCAATCAGTCTAGTTATTAGTAGAGGAGACAGTGACCATCGACGACCTTCCATACAGATTTTTTTTGTTGTCTTGCGTCTAATTTGCTAAAATATATTTCATATTTTTGCAAATAAATAAGCCAAAGTGTAGTATCTGTCAAAGAACAAAATTTTTCTTGCCCGGAACCATTGTTAATTAGGTCCCATTTTAGGGAAATATATATATATATATATATATATATATATATATATATATATGTGTGTGTGTGTTGGGACGATTAATCAGACAAAAAAAAAAAAAAAAAAAAAAATTCGGAACTTTTGAGAGTTTCGGATTCGAAAAAAAAAAATTTGTGCTTATTTCCCTCTGCAAAAAACGATTTTCATTGTTCTGGGTTTTTTTTTTTTTTTTTTTGTTAACACTTAATTTTCCATGGCTCATATTAATAATGAAATAATAAATATTTATTGATTTTAAACTAGCAGTAAAACTAAAAATCATAGATCATCTTCATAAGTATGCGTTTACAAAATTATACAATTTTCATAGTTTTACAATAACACCCCCCCATAACTCCATATTTAAAAATTTAAATTTATTAATTTATTTTAATTAAATGAGTATATAAATTAATATTTAATTCTAATTATTATATTATTATTATTATATTAAGATTATTAATATTGTCATTATAACGTAATATTTTATTTTCTCCCACTCTTAGTTACCCTTTTATTTTATTTATAATTTGAAATTTTATCAACTAATTAGTCCTCGCGCGAAAGAGCAGAACACAAAATGTTTTAAATAATAATAGAATAACAAAGACTTTTGTTGGCGAGGACTACTATTGACCGTAACCAGTTATACACTTCTTTTGAAATTTTTATCTCTATTTTTCTCGTTATGTACTGAATATTTGTTAATGAAACCTATATGAAATATGTTCCTTATTAAATTTTAAAGATTTTCTATTCTGAAAAAGTTTAAAAAATTTTAATCTAAAAAAGTTATTTTAAAGTTTTTGTTAAAAAAAAAAAAAAATCAGATTTTCTCATTATTCAGACCTGTATTACAAAGAGGGAGTTGCAAAAAAGAGTTGTGGAGTGAGGAGAAATACAAACTGAAACAGAGAATATTCAGACCTGTAATAATACAAAGAGGGGGTTGCAGAAATGAGTTGTGGTGTAAGGAGAAATACAAACTGAAATAGAGAGAAGCAGAGTTTTAAAATATAATCTTAAAAAGATATGATACAAGTTAGAAAAGCATTTCATCCAAGGCATGAAAATTGTTAAACAAAATGTTTTTACTATAGGCTTTAAAAATAAAGGTACAAGATTCAATTTGAAATTTATTTATCTTCAAAGTGCACTTTTATAAATTTTACAAAGTAAGGTATAAAAATTTAATTTAAATTGAATCAAAAAATTACCTTGGATTTATTTTATGTAATGTACATTTTGTTGCAATTTGAAAACATTATCTTTCATCTAGCAATTAATGATATAGATATAAAATTTTCAATGATTTTTTTTTTTTTTAAGTGCAACAAAATGTACATTACATAAAATAAATCCAAGGTAATTTTTTTGATTCAATTTAAAGTTATGAAATTGCATTCATCTGCAAAAGATCTAGCTAATTTGCATATACTTTTAACCATTAATTTCACTTAATTCTCTATTAGAATTTTTTTTTTTTTCGGTTTTCTTTTGAAATGATCATCTACCTATTACGTGTAATTATATTCATGCAAATATTCTACATGATTTATACTTGCGTAATATTTGCGTAGAAAGGTTATAGTAAATACAAACTTCTTTCTATAAATATTTATATATGTGTATATATATTTGTTTAAACAATTTTGCCTATCAAACTCTTGTCAGTTTTTGGTCTACAGACATGAAACTTAATACATAGGGTATTCAAACCCACGCGAAACTTTATATTTGAGTTTTAGCCTGCGAAAATAGGTGCAAACGTGTGAAAATTAAAAAAATATAATTTGCTGTATGAAGATCAAACGACAGCATTATGAATATGCATGCGTAACATAATAGCTATTGGTTCATGTTCGAATTTTTAACCTTGCAGCAAACATCTTCATAACTCAGGCATTAATGTCAAAGGAAAAAGTAAATTGTAAGCTAAACGTTTTGGTTTCGAGTGTCAGTGGTGGTGCATAAGTCTTCTTTTTTTCTTTTTAACTTCTTAAAATCAATACTATATATTGGGTCCAATATAATATAAAAATAAATATGAAATCTGCATTAATCAGAATATCATAGTTAAGCATATTTTACGACAGGCAATACCAGGCAGCTTGCTAGTGTGTGGGTGTATATATATATATATATATATATATATATATATAACTACTTCATTTACTCACATAAAATTAATATACAAAAGTATAAATTTATGCATAAACTTTATGTATTTACTTCAAAAGTGCTCAATACGTAGGTAGAGCTAGTTAGTAATTTATAAAATATATATGGCGATTAAGCTACACTGAATATTCGGCGTAGCTTAATCGCCATATACATTTTATAACTTACTATATATATATATATATATATATATATATATATATATATATATATTGAACATTTTCAGAAAAATGTATTAATAATAGTGTTCATAAATGCTTAGATTTTGTGTTAATGTATGGGTTAGAGGAAGGGGGTATGTATAGTCATTAGATTGTGCATACGATGGAGACAACTATAAGGAAAAGGACAGCACAACGAGTTACCATAACAATGTAAACTGTTGACCTTTTCTAAGGAGGAGACAATCACATCTAAAAATCCTTATCTTTCCTCCTCGTGGTCATTCTTTCCACAATCGACGATTTTAGAACAAGGATTTGTTTCCATAGCGATAGAGTTTTACTGTTAGAATTATTGATTTTTATTACATACAGAATTACCTGCACTTGATCAAGCAAAAAGAAGCAGCATTGTATGGCATATCAACCCTTTTGTTAATAAACAAAATAATGCATACTAGAAGATCCCATAGAAATTCCATGGTAGTCGAAAATTTTTAAAACAAAATCAATAAAAAGATTTTTAAAACAAATAAAATGAATAAAAAGATTTTTAAAACAAATAAAATGAATAAAAAGATTTTTAAAACAAATAAAATGAATAAAAAGATTTTTAAAACAAATAAAATGAATAAAAAGATTTTTAAAACAAATAAAATGAATAAAAAGATTTTTAAAACAAATAAAATGAATAAAAAGATTTTTAAAACAAATAAAATGAATAAACAGATTTTTAAAACAAATAAAATGAATAAACAGATTTTTAAAACAAATAAAATGAATAAACAGATTTTTAAAACAAATAAAATGAATAAAAAGATTTTTAAAACAAATAAAATGAATAAAAAGATTTTTAAAACAAATAAAATGAATAAAAAGATTTTTAAAACAAATAAAATGAATAAAAAGATTTTTAAAACAATTAAAATGAATAAACAGATTTTTAAAACAAATAAAATGAATAAAAAGATTTTTAAAACAAATAAAATGAATAAAAAGATTTTTAAAACAAATAAAATGAATAAAAAGATTTTTAAAACAAATAAAATGAATAAAAAGATTTTTAAAACAAATAAAATGAATAAAAAGATTTTTAAAACAAATAAAATGAATAAAAAGATTTTTAAAACAAATAAAATGAATAAACAGATTTTTAAAACAAATAAAATGAATAAACAGATTTTTAAAACAAATAAAATGAATAAACAGATTTTTAAAACAAATAAAATGAATAAACAGATTTTTAAAACAAATAAAATGAATAAACAGATTTTTAAAACAAATAAAATGAATAAACAGATTTTTAAAACAAATAAAATGAATAAAAAGATTTTTAAAACAAATAAAATGAATAAAAAGATTTTTAAAACAAATAAAATGAATAAACAGATTTTTAAAACAAATAAAATGAATAAACAGATTTTTAAAACAAATAAAATGAATAAAAAGATTTTTAAAACAAATAAAATGAATAAAAAGATTTTTAAAACAAATAAAATGAATAAAAAGATTTTTAAAACAAATAAAATGAATAAAAAGATTTTTAAAACAAATAAAATGAATAAAAAGATTTTTAAAACAAATAAAATGAATAAACAGATTTTTAAAACAAATAAAATGAATAAACAGATTTTTAAAACAAATAAAATGAATAAAAAGATTTTTAAAACAAATAAAATGAATAAAAAGATTTTTAAAACAAATAAAATGAATAAAAAGATTTTTAAAACAAATAAAATGAATAAAAAGATTTTTAAAACAAATAAAATGAATAAAAAGATTTTTAAAACAAATAAAATGAATAAACAGATTTTTAAAACAAATAAAATGAATAAAAAGATTTTTAAAACAAATAAAATGAATAAAAAGATTTTTAAAACAAATAAAATGAATAAAAAGATTTTTAAAACAAATAAAATGAATAAAAAGATTTTTAAAACAAATAAAATGAATAAAAAGATTTTTAAAACAAATAAAATGAATAAACAGATTTTTAAAACAAATAAAATGAATAAAAAGATTTTTAAAACAAATAAAATGAATAAACAGATTTTTAAAACAAATAAAATGAATAAACAGATTTTTAAAAATAAAATGAATAAAAAGATTTTTAAAACAAATAAAATGAATAAACAGATTTTTAAAACAAATAAAATGAATAAAAAGATTTTTAAAACAAATAAAATGAATAAAAAGATTTTTAAAACAAATAAAATGAATAAACAGATTTTTAAAACAAATAAAATGAATAAAAAGATTTTTAAAACAAATAAAATGAATAAAAAGATTTTTAAAACAAATAAAATGAATAAACAGATTTTTAAAACAAATAAAATGAATAAACAGATTTTTAAAACAAATAAAATGAATAAAAAGATTTTTAAAACAAATAAAATGAATAAACAGATTTTTAAAACAAATAAAATGAATAAAAAGATTTTTAAAACAAATAAAATGAATAAAAAGATTTTTAAAACAAATAAAATGAATAAAAAGATTTTTAAAACAAATAAAATGAATAAACAGATTTTTAAAACAAATAAAATGAATAAACAGATTTTTAAAACAAATAAAATGAATAAACAGATTTTTAAAACAAATAAAATGAATAAACAGATTTTTAAAACAAATAAAATGAATAAACAGATTTTTAAAACAAATAAAATGAATAAAAAGATTTTTAAAACAAATAAAATGAATAAAAAGATTTTTAAAACAAATAAAATGAATAAAAAGATTTTTAAAACAAATAAAATGAATAAACAGATTTTTAAAACAAATAAAATGAATAAACAGATTTTTAAAACAAATAAAATGAATAAACAGATTTTTAAAACAAATAAAATGAATAAAAAGATTTTTAAAACAAATAAAATGAATAAAAAGATTTTTAAAACAAATAAAATGAATAAACAGATTTTTAAAACAAATAAAATGAATAAAAAGATTTTTAAAACAAATAAAATGAATAAAAAGATTTTTAAAACAAATAAAATGAATAAACAGATTTTTAAAACAAATAAAATGAATAAACAGATTTTTAAAACAAATAAAGTGAATAAAAAGATTTTTAAAACAAATAAAATGAATAAAAAGATTTTTAAAACAAATAAAATGAATAAAAAGATTTTTAAAACAAATAAAATGAATAAAAAGATTTTTAAAACAAATAAAATGAATAAAAAGATTTTTAAAACAAATAAAATGAATAAAAAGATTTTTAAAACAAATGAATAAAAAAATAAATAACAAATTTAAAACATTTTTTTAGCAAATTCTTTCAACTTTTTAAAGCTAAAAAGAATTTTTTTTTAATTACATGACACATTGCTTTGTTTTTGTTTTCTGAATAATTTTTAATATAAATTAAAAAGAAACAGACGTCAATTCACTTGCACATTTTTTTTTTAATTTTAAAAAGAAATTATAATAAAAATAATAATCTACTCTCAACATTACTTTCTTTTTTTTTAATTATGAAATAAAATAACCAATTTGAAACCGTAAACAGACAGCCATGTTTTTTTTTCTGTTTTTTGCTTCGAAAATTTTTGGAGAGGAAATGTTTTAAATGATTTTTAACTGATAAAAAAAGCAACTAAAAAGGAGATAATTCGTTTCTCATTCATTAATGCTTGCGATGATGATTGGTTTTATGACACTGGATGTACAGATAAGTAAATTAATATTTAGAAGATTTTAGATTATTTTAACATCGTATTGGTTAGCCCTCTGTACCACTATTTTTTAGCCAGTCTGAGAAATTGTCTTCGGATAGATGGGCTATCGCATAGTCTTCTTCCAGTCTAGTGACAGGACAGTGTAGGATCAGGTGGTCTGTGTTTTGAGGTACTTCTTTGCACTTTGGGGGGTCTATTTGTCTCCACCTGTGTTTGTTTATGGCAGTTCTGAAATGTCTTGTTCCGTTTTTATTTGCAGCTACTGTTTCCTAATATTTGTAGAAAAACCTGGGAGGCACAAAGTTGGTGCCTCAATGATCTGCCCTTTCATTGGGAGTATTGTTTCTCCATTCCTCCTTTCAGGTCTCAACTGGGTTGAAATTTTTGATTTTTGAGTTATAGTTTCCGGGACTTGAGTCTGGAGGTATCCGAGTCATCTTTTAAAATTTGTTGGATTGGTAAGTTTTTGGTGTCCTCCTGGACATTTTGAATCCATTTTTGTGTTGCCTCTTCTCTCCTTAAGTGGCATGGTGCGATCAAGCTTGCTATTGTTTGGGTTGACTTCAGACATCCTAAGGTAATACAAATGGTTTCTCAGATTTTTTGGTCAATTGATCTTGTGTGTTTGCTCAGAGACTATGCAGGGGCACAGTATTCTGGATTGATCAGTCTGAATTGATGTGCGGTTAGCACAAATTTTTAGTCAGGGAGGGGGTGTTATAATATAGACTCCAAGTCCATGCATATATCTGTCAGAATCCTTACGACAGAGTTGGAGATATCCAGGCATGTTAAAGTAGTTAGAAGGGATGAAGGAGTGTAGGTTAGTCTCACTTAGTGCTAAGATATCCGGGGTGTTTGCTAGGAGAAATGCTTCTACATCATCTAAATTAGTTCTAAGCCCACGGATATTCGTAAATGCAAGCCTCAAGAGAGGAGGCAAGTTGGTTTTGTTGGAGTGTAAGCCTGGTTTAAACGTCATTTTTTATTGTAATGCCTCCTATTTTTTTATTCCAACTGATTGGATCAGAAAGAGGATTGCAAATTGCTAATGACCGCCAAATTAATGGAATATTTTTGATTTTCATAAGAGTTTGTCTTTAAAAATCTACCAAAAATTAGGTAATTGTCTAATCAATATAAAATTTTCACTGATTAATAAGTAAAGAATGCACTTCATATGCGTGTAACATTTTTTTTTCATATTCGTTGTATAAATATATTTTTGGGGAATTCATGTACCCCCCTCCTCATTTGCCCCTGTTTGACCCCTTAAAGTCCAAGCGATCCACTAAGCTATCGCTCATTCTGTGGAAGGAGGGTGAACGAGTGTAGAAAAACAAAATAAAAAAAAAAAATAAAAAATAAATTTCACAGGGTGCCTTCGATATCGAACATTGAAATCCAAAATTTGAATGTGTTTAACTTTTTTTTATCTTTTGCGTTTTGAAGTGTGAGATTCATTAAATATGTTATCAATAATTATTATTTTTCAGATGAGGATAATTTTTTTTTTTTTTTTTAATGAAAACGCTAAAATAGGCATACTTTTAAATCTTTAACAATAAATTAAAAATTTAATTTTAAAATGGTGTAAGCTTTCCATGTACCAGTACATAAAGAATGTTTTAAAGAATCGATGCCAAAAAAATTTTTTAAAGAAAAACAGGCTGTGAAAATTAAAAGTATTAATCATATCTGCGTATTACGGTTTTTTCAAGATACGGTAACCCATTACGTTTACAAAAAGTTGTTATTTCCCTTTTTGAAAATTAACGATAACTATGAAGACCTGGATTTCCATAGATGATATTTGTGACATCCCAACAAGTTGCATCCCCCCCCAGAGTGTTACCAAAAACGGCCCTTTTAAGGGCCACCAAATTCTAATGAAAGTCTTTGTCAACTTGATTTATGCAATAAAGAATTGGGGAAAATACAGTATGATCTAGTTTATAGAAAACAGAGTGTGGCTCTAATTAATTAATTAGAAAATAAGGAAAAATGATTTTAATCATGAAATGAAAAACTGACTAAAAGTGATATTAAAACTGAGAAATATAAAAATAACAAAAATTTAGGTTTGATGTAAAAATAGAAAAAGGCAGTTTTTCTTTACTTTAAACAAGTATTATGAAAAATTTAAAGCTTGATTGATCAATTATTATGAAGGAAAAAATTATAATTACAAACGCCATTTATGGTGAAATATGTCATTTTTAGCTTCATAATTTAATTCAATTATCGAAAAGAAAACGTATTTGTCTGTCTAGTTAGATTAAAATTCATGAAAATACTTAAATAAATATTTAGACACGAATGAGTTCCCAAACCTAAAATCCAAGATGGCGGCAGTAAGCACATGGTTCCTATAATGCACAAGATCATGCTAAATAATTTAATTATATGAATTTATTTAAATATAAGGTAATTATGTTCTAATATTTTTGCATATTCTTATAGCCAATCATAGAAAAATTTATTTAGACGTAAAAAAGTTAGTTGAATTGTTTCAAAAACCTTTTTTTAAAAAAATTTTGATGTTTTGTTGACATTCGGCGAAAACTGGGTTATCATGGTTTTTGAAAAATTTTTAAACTTACAATTCTATTACAAATTATAGAAAAGTATTATATTAATCTGCTTGTAACATAAACTTCAGGGTTTTAGCTTTCTGGTTGTTAAAAAATAACGGACTTTAGATTTTAATAAGCTTTAGAAAAAGCAGTTTTCAAGCGATTGGCGGGCACTACAAATTGCATTGTTATGACAATCAAACTTGCGCATTAATTAATTTTTGTTTTTTTGTTTTTTTTGTTTTGTGGACTATTACCCTCATCTTATTAGTTGTTTTTTCATGATGTTTCAGCTAACTATTCCTTTGGTCTTTGTCACGGTTACCACCTGACGAAAGCCAGAGGAAAAGTTGAACGAAACATTATGAAACAACAATTAAGATGAGGATAACAGTCTGCAATAAATAATACTCATCTCAATAATGAATTTTAATTAATATATATTGTGCATTCATGACTTGAAAGTTTCATCTCTCTGTTGTAGATACTGAAATTCTTCCATGCAGAAAAAAAATTAATCTGATCAACATTTACTGATGCCTGTTGAATGTTTATGAAACCGATGCAGTTATCATGAGAGTGAGAGTATGAGTGAAAGGGAAGGAGAGGGTGAAAGGGAAAGAGAGGGTGAAAGGGAAAGAGAGGGTGAAAGGGAAGGAGAGGGTTGTCATATCTTGTTTTGCTGATGGAATCAACACTTAACAAGATAATACCAAGAAAGCGGACAACTGCGTAAAACCAATCATGACGGTCAAACTTTTTCTCAAGAGAAGTCCAAATTTTGAAGAATCATCTTCAGGTCATCAGGAAATTATCCATTTCCTCCATCACCATGGAAACGAGCATTTTATCATCATCATCATCTCAAGAGAAAGAAAATGCACACTGTGTGACGATGTGTGTGTGTATGCATGCGTGCGCAGCAAATTATTTTGTCGACTAACAAATAAACGGACGCCATAGAGAAACCTTTATCTGGCTTTGAGCCAGTACAAATAGGCCCAACTGGTGTTTGCGTTTGCCACAGGAAGCATCAAGTGGATGTTTTTTGTAGGGCAAACATCTTGGCTCCTCATTAAAAATATTTTCTCAATCGCAAAGGTTATTAGTACTAAGATTGCAAAACTAGATCCATCAACAAAACATTCAATTCGTGGCATCCCTCTTGACAGTGAACTTTAATAGTGAAATTTTTTTTTTTTAAATACAAGAGGGTTTCCAAAAGTAATGTCTCCTATTTTTATTTTGACCAACTTTGCTGCCAACATGATTTTTCCTTTCTTTGTCATTATCAATTATTAAGATTAAGCCCTTCTTTTCTTTGCTTATCTATATAAATAAAACAGTAGACGTATGTATATGTACATGTCTTTGTGTAAATATTTAACCGATAAACTCTTAAACAACTTGTCACCTAATGCTGCAATTAACAGGAAATAGTAATCACACACCAAGGATGGTTTATAAAGAGTAAAATAAAAATTTCGACAATAAAAGGCATCAGAATTATATATATATATATATATATATATATATATATATATATATAATAAAAATTACAATTAAATTTACAAAAATCATCCAAGATGGTAAAATTAAAGTGTATTATAAATATTAATTCTTTAATATTTATAAAATTTAGGACTATCCATTTATCTAGTGTTTCCTTTTCAGATTAAATATGTTTTTAACTCATTTCAAAGTGTTTTTTAACATTTTATTAACTGTTTGCTTATATATATATATATATATATATATATATATATATATATATATAGTATCGGCCATAATATAAGGAACGGAAAAAAAAAAATTACAATTATTCATGTATATTTCAAAAATTAATGCATGGATTTTTCTGAAATACTCAGAATAAACAACTAGAACCAATGTGTATAAACTAGTACCAACAAAAAAAAAAAAAATTAAATTACGATTCAATATTGAGAAATATTTTACTTTTAAATTATATCTGTGGATTTATCCTGGCCAAAAGTTAAGGAACGAAATAGAAACTTTGTTTTTTTTAATGCAAATGTTTTAAAAAATAAATTCATTCAATATTTAGTGAACATCCCTTTATTCTTTATGACCTCACTGCATCTTCGACCACAAGACTGGATTAGTTTCTTGCAAAATTCAGGATTTATCTTTTCCCACTCTTCCTTCAATAAATCCCACAAATGATTTTGATTTTGGATATTCCTCATCGGGGCTCTTTCTCCAAACATTTTCTATCGGATTCAGATCCGGACTCTGCGCTGGCCAGTCCATTACTCTTATTTCTTCTTCCTCGAGGTAACTTACCACTTTTTTAGCTTTATGGCAAGGGGCGTTATCTTGCATAAAAACGCTTGGCTGATTAGGTGAAAGGCGTAAGCTCTCAATGACATGTTTTTGAAGGAGCTGCTTATAAGTCTCCACATTAACCCTACCACAGATTCGAACTAGAGGGCCAACTCCTTCCGAGGATATCGTACCCCACACCATTACACTTCCCCCTCCGAATTTAAGTGTCTTTTTAACACATTTGCAGGATAATCGTTCACCTGCTTTACGCCGTACATGCTTCTTTCCATCAGATCCAAACAAATTGACTTTGGATTCATCGCTGAAGTGAACCTTAGCCCATTGTTCATCAGTCCAGACGACATGCTCATGGGCAAACTTCAAACGACTATTTTTGTTCTTGGATACTGGCACCCTGGTATGCAATCCGACAGCTGCTAACCGTAGAGAAACAGTTTTTCTAGATATATTTTTCCCAGTCTGTTCATTAAAATCACAAGAAATTGATATTGCGGATTTGAATCGGTCACTAAGAGCCTGCCTCACCATAATCCTATCTTCTCTTTGAAACGTTTTAGGGGGTCTGCCGGTTTTAGGGGATGCTTCTAATGTATTTTTATTCTTATATCGAGCTATCACACGATGAACTACACTTTTTGATCTTCGAACGATATTAGAAATTGTTGAAATTGATTTCTTTTCTTTGTAATTGTCTAAAATTAATTTTTTTTCTTGGAGAGACAGAGTTTTGCGAGTCGGTGACGCCATTTTTCTTTGTTGTGCTTATCAGCAGTTCCAATATTAAAAACTAGCTATTTTTATGTAAAGTTTAGTCTCTTAAAAATAAATTTTCTATTTCGTTCCTTAACTTTTGGCCAGGATAAATCCACAGATATAATTTTAAACTAAAATATTTCTCAATATTGAATCGTAATTTTTTTTTTTTTTTTTTTTTTTTGGTACTAGTTTATACACATTGGTTTTATTTGTTTATTCTGAGTATTTCAGAAAAATCCATGCACTAATTTTTTAAATATACATGAATAATTGTAATTTTTTTTTTGTTCCTTATATTATGGCCGATACTATATATATATATATATATATATATATATATATATATATATATACACACACACACTTATTTATTTTTCTCTCTCATGGTGGTAAATGAAACAATCACGTGCACCAAGCGTAATCTTTCGGTATTAAAAAAATATCACCGTTGATGAACAACACGTGGATACTAACTGTATTTTTCTATTTACCACCATGGCAAGGAAAAAACAAAAAGATAAAATTATATATATATATATATATAAATTCTGATAGCGTATATCATTAAAATATCAATTTTAAACTTATTTTACATATCTTGTAATTTGGCTTATAAACGTATTTCATACTTCATTATATATATATATATATATATATATATATATATAGTAATTTATAAAATATATATGGCGATTAAGCTACACTGAATATTCCGCGTTTCATCCACTCTAGGACTCTTCAGGCTTATGCGCGAATTCTGTGGTTGTTTATCGTTTTTATATGCTCCTCTTCTATTGAGATTTTAGTTAGCCAATCAGTTTATATATATATATATATATATATATATATATATATATATTGTGTGTGTGTGTTGCGATGATCAATCAGAATCTGAAAATGTAGAACATTTTGGTGCATTGAAAAAATTTCTGCCTATTTCCAGATGCCAAAAACGATTCTTTTGTCTTTTATTTGATTTTGTTTAAAACAAAACCATTCCACAGTTGATGCAAATAATAAACTAATAAATATTTATTGATTTCATACAACCAGAAAAAGTAAAATTTATAGATCATTTCCCGACAAGTGTTTACATCTGTGAAAATATCTGCACATTTAACGTTTAATGATAATCGAGGAAAAAAAAAACAACAGCTCTATTGTTAAATATTTAGAAATTTATAAGGAATCAGAATCTGTAATGGTATCGGAATTGGGAAAAAAATATTGGAATCGTTCCATCACTAATATATACATATTCAATAGAGAATTGGTTCTGTAAGATATGAAATCTGCATTAGAAGCGTATTTTACAATCGGTAAGATTGGGCGCCTTCTACCAGGTAAAAAAAAAAAAAAAAAAATGTGCATATCTGATTAATGAAAAGAACAAAGCACGTATCCAATTTAGTAAATAGATTAAAACTTAATCAACCAACCTTAACACCACCACCACCACCACACAGCAAATATTTGTGTCGTCATCATCAGACACTGATGAAGATATCATTAACAGCTGCTGCAAAGGTAACCGACAAGTTCAAAGAGAATCATGAAAAGTAACACAATTCACTCGTATTTAGCAGCGTAAACATTTTGTCGCTAATGTTTTTTAGAACTGCAGACTTGCAGGCACAGATCAATGGTAATGACAACCGTAATCCAATTGTAATTGGAAAACAAGTCCAAGAAAGAAGAATCGTTGTAACAAATTATCATTACAAATTATCATTACAAATTATCATTACAATCTCCATTGAATTTTGAAAATAGGAATTTTTGGTTAACTCATGTTTATCCCTTACAAAGCATATCGCCACTTGGACATAAGGGGCTACTATTTGGGGTCACGTCAAGGAAAGATTAACAAGATATTTCTTTGTGACATTTAAATTTCTGCATATCAGTACAGCCAGGGAATTCTAAAGTCTAGCTGTTCGAGGGAAGAAACTATTAGAATAGAAAGCTTTCTGGCATTTAGGGACATCAACAGTGAAGGGGTGAGATTTTGTTGCTAAGCAGGTTTGTCGGGGATATGTACATCGAGGAGGTACAAGTAAAACGAGTTTATCCATTAAAATATTTGTAAAACAGGCACAGTGATGCAACATTGCGGTGATGAGACAGGGGCTGGAGCTTAGTTGATAAAGTGGGACCGATTAGGTTGACAACTCTTTTTTGGACTTTATCTAAGAGGGAGAGACTAGTGGTAGATGCACCAGTCCAGATGTGGCAACAATACTCCATGCATGGGCGAATGATGGCCTTGTGGAGGTACGGGATATTCTCAGGTGTGAGTAGTCTTCTAGCTCGATAGAGGGAACCCACCTTCTTCGCAGCAGCCTTTTCAATGTACTCTACGTATTTGTTCCAGTTCATATTGCTCGCAAATGTAAGGCCGAGGAGTTTGAAGGTAGAATTCTCAGGTAGGGTGCTATTTGTTATGGATATAGGTGGTTTGGGAGGTGTCTTGTAATTGTTAAAGGAGAGCAGCTTAGTTTTACTAGCATTAAATGTTACCATTTATTTGCGGCTCCATTCCACTAGTCTGGAGGTCATTTTCTAACAATTCTGCCATTGTCTTAGATTTTTGTACATCTGTTCTTCCCTCACGCATATTATAGAGCGTTGTATCATCAGCAAATATACCCATCTCGGTCACAATATTATCAGGAAGTCGTTTATGAATATCAGCAATAATAATGGGCCAAGGATCGACCCCCAAGACATTCCCGCATTAATGTTATGCTGCCTGAATGTACGTCCGTCAATGACAACCTGAACACTTCTATTGTCTAAGAAGGATCTAATTATATTTAGTATACTTCCAGTTATACTGTATAATTTTATTTTCATTAGCAGCCCTTTGTGCCACACTTTGTTAAAGGCCTTGAATAAATCAAGGGCAACAGCCCTGGCTTCACCCGCCTTATCCAGTGCATGGTAAATGCGTTCAGAGATGACTGTTATAATATCTGCAGTAGAACGACATTGCCTGAATCCATACTGTTTGTCAGAGAGATTTGTTTTTGTGAGGTGGTGAACTAGTGCTTGATTAATTAAGGTCTCAAAGATTTTAGGGGAGAGGAGGAGGAGACTAATGGGGTGATATTTGAGAGGATCTGTTCTTTCAGAGTTCTTGTACACTGGTACCATAGAGGCCATCTTCCAGCACTTAGGGAAGCAAAGTTCAGCAAGGCATTTATTTTAGAGCTTAGAAAGTATGGCGGCTAGCTCGGCTGAACATTTAATTAGTATAGCAGGGATGAGATCAGGCCCACATGCCTTTGAGGTGCTTAAGTTTTTTTATGATATCGTGGACATGAGAAGGGGTGATTTTTACATCATCTAATGTGGCTTTAGTCCGCATAGGGAAATTTGGGAGGGAGTAACCACTTGCATATCTATAACTGAGCATATTAAAAATATTTAATTTTTAAATAGAAAATCTAGGCTTTTAATATCAATGTCAGAGCAAGAAAAAAAAAATTCAACTTTATAGTTGTGTATAAATAACCAATTGATCATCAGCCACCATATTTTGGAGGGTAATCGTTATTAGTTACTAGTGCGGCTTATAATAGGAATGTTATTTGTTGTTAGTTGATTGGTGAAGGTTTCATATGGTGGGACTTTATGTGATCAGGCGATTGATCAAATCCGACCTCTCTGACCACTTGTCTAGCTCGAGCAATGGCCAAAGTGGAATGTTGGAGTGTGCATATATATTTTCTCTTCTAGACTGCAAAACCACCTTAAGCATCATTGGTCACCAATCACACTGTTGGCTCCGTTGAGAGAGAAAAGAAATATAAAAAGGAAAATTGCTTTCGGTTTTGCAGAACAGGACTGAGTTTTACAAATGGAAAAAAAAGAAAAAAAAAAACAAATATCGTCAACGTTTAATGTATTGTATTTTAAGACAGCCAGTCATTCAATTAGAATTTCATACAATTGCCTTTTGGTTAGAAACAAAGTGTAGTATTAAAACAGATACTACCCTTTATCTTTTCTGTCCTCGATCAGCATACTCCCTGACTACAGATATACAGTAATTTAAATGTAATGTAAACTAACATCTTGGTAATCTTTCCTAGGCATGGTCTCAAATAGTAACCCCTTACGTCCAAGTGGCGATATACCTTGTTTGGAGTAAACATTAAAAAAAAAAAAAAAAAAAAAAAAATTAAATGAGATTAGTAGTTTGGATTATCCAGATTCTCGATTAGTTTATTATTTATTTATTTTTTTTTTTCTTTGTAGTGTTCACTGATTAAGGATTAAACCCTTTTATGAATGAAGAAATATTTTTTTTCCTATTTTTATCCGTTAATCCAAACTAATCATGCCTAATAATGGGTTATTCATCGATTTCAAAAGCATTTTTTAATTTTTTTTTTTTTTTACATTATTATATTGTTTCTATTTACTTGCATCCACACAAAGGCAGAATTAGACACAAGGAGTCAGACATGGATGGATTGACTCATAATGTGGCCTCCAATCCATAGTGGAATGGGGACAAAAATGGTTGGTCACATTCAATGCTGCTAAGACTAAGCTTGTTTCCTTCAATAACTACAAGAAACCTTCTCTACCACCAATAGCAATGGCCAAGAACACATTACCTGAAAGTACTTCTTTTAAACTCCTCGGCCTAACGTTTACAGGGAATATGAACTGGAATAGATACATTGAGAGCATTGCCAAGGCTGCTGCAAGGAAGGTTGGCTCCCTCTACCGTGCTAGAAAACTACTTACGCCTGACAGTATCCTATACCTCTATAAGGCAACCATTCGCCCATGTATGGAGTACTGTTGTCACATCTGGGCTGGTGCATCTGCTGCTTGTCTCTCGCTCCTGGACAGGGTTCAAAAGAGAGTCGCCAACCTGATAGGTCCTGAATTATTTAATTACTTGGATTTAGCAGGTGCCCGTTTTAATGAGTTAATGAGGTCAAGTTTGACTGCGGGATAGTATTCATTTATTGCTGAACGCTCCCCCCCCCCAAGATGCTATAGGAAAAAGATTAACCCATATGCGGCGAGCGACAAATATTGAATATTTATCTTCCCGAAATCGAGCAAATTAAATAGACAGGCGAGCTTCGTTGTTAACTGTGAGATATTACGATTTATATGTGATATAAAAAGTTTTAAAAAGTTGTGAAGCGAGCGACCGCTTGTCTGAAAAAAGCCTTTTGTTGACATACAGAAAAAGCGAACACACATACATACATATTCGCTTTTATATATATATATATATATATATATATATATATATATATATATATATATATAGATTAAACTAACTGTTCCCAATATATAGTAGCAATTTAAAGTTAAACCAAAAACTTGACTGCCATCAGCTAGACTGAAAAACAGAACATTCAGCGGTCCCGCCTAAGTCGTTACTGTTGAAGCTATCATCACATTGATAAAATTTTAAAATTTAACTGACTTTAACTTATGAATGCCAAGTCTCGTTCTTTTTTGTTTTTTTTTAACATGAATGCATACAAGAATACTTTAAGTCAACTTATGCCTACCAAGTTCCAAGTTCCCCCCCCCCACCCCAATTTTAACCTATTAAGAGCTATTTTTATCAGCTGAAAACCAAATTGAATTTGTTCTACAGGTTCAAATCCCCTATATATCAAGTTTAAAATTTGTAGACAAAAAATTGACAGAGGAGTTTGGTAGAGACTGTTCCTCAGACAGACAATGTCATATACAAAGAGAGGAGGCAAAGCCTGGGAGGTAAGGCCTCCTAGAACTATATACAACTAACAACATACCACAGTTAACAGGGAAAAAGCCATTTCAGAAATAGCCTAGACTCTGTTGGTGCTGGTGTTGAGGAGTGAAAAAGTTCCTGGCTGCAATGCTAATGTAGAAGCCGTGATTAGAAGAAACAATCCACACAATATCTGCACAATGAAATTTGCCAAGAAATTGCTGCAAACAGAAAAAGACATGGCAAGATTCAGCTATGGCAATGTAGACCTTATCAAGAGAGATGGGCATCAGAAAGTGTTAAATGAGCATCTTCGTTAATCCCCATGCAAGAGTTGCAAAGGTCTACTAGTCACTGACAAGGTTCAAGAGAGCCACCTTATGAAAACCAAAAAACTGGTTCTTCTCAAGACAAATTGCACAACGTGCAGAAGAACAGGTGGAACACATCATAAACACCAAGTTCCTTCAAACATATTTTCAATTATACATAACGTTGCCCGAGATTGAATTTGTAGACAAAAAATTGACAGAGTTTGGTAGAGACCGTTCCTCAGACAGACAATGTCATATACATTACGAATTATACATAGCGTTGCCCGAGATTGAATAAGGATTAACAAAGTTTCCACTCCCCCATATTTTTATTGTCACCGAAATCGGTGAAATAACCCATTTTTCAATCAAATCAATTAATTGCCTGAGGACCCATCGCAGTCCACTGGGAGGAAGCTTTACATGCTTCCTTGCAGTGATGTAATCTTCAATACATTGCACTGTAGAGAACTTACTGTTGATTTTATAAAATTATTTTTATACTAGCGGGGGTACCCGGCGTTGCCCGAGTGTTTGTTTCCGGGACGGGGGGGGGGAAGTTTTAAAAAATGTTATGGTAGGTAAGTAGGAAGGATCAAACCCGGAGTCATGAGTAAAAGTAGGACAATAAAGTGTGAAAAAAAAAAAAAAAAAAAAAAAAAAAAAAAACATCTGCAACGTTAACAGTTCGGCCACCAAGAAAAGTCCATTCCAGTTGTTTAGGGTAAAAAAAAAAAAAAAAAAAAAAAAAAAAAACGACTACGGTAGGTCGGCGCGAACGTGAAAATATAATGTGAATTGTCCAGCACGCTAACCACTACGCCACAGAGCACTGCAGCTTAGTTTAGTGATTTTAAATAACTTCACATGAAAGAACTACGAAGCCAAACCGGTGTTCTCATCTCAACTGTTCCTTGTGAACGATCCCCAAACGGTGTTAAGTGGTGGCAGGGGGAGGAGGAATTTATAAGAGAGAAAATATTTTACCACTTCCATTGATCTTAACCGATTTTGGCCGTGACTTCTCAGCAGAAAAAGTATAGAAATCTAAGATTATCGAGGAATTTGAGAAATAATAAGCCTATAACACACCTCAGATATTGTTCTGCCGTTTGTGCATATTATATTTGCATGAAATATCTTGATTTTTAATCCTATTAAGGTCAAAATCAGACGGGGAAAAAATGAGTTCATTTTATTTATATAGAGAAGAGATATAACAGGTTGGATTAAAGTTTAAAATTCAAAAGTCAAGTATCATGCTTCGATTGTGCTCTAAACAGAAACATTCATTTCGAATGCGCCCCTGTTTTATCCAAGAACCTACTGTTGATTCTACATGCCGGGCTTTTCTGCATCTGTGATAAAACTTCTCAAATGAATGTGTGATGTTAGACTCTATAAGACGTTAACTTTAGTCTAAATCACCTGTTCCTTCTTTCATTGGATTTTTTTTTATTACAAAACCTATTTAAGAACACTGCTAGATACATAAAGTACATTTGTATGAAATTTCAAAAGTCAGCCTCGCCATTTAGAAATCCATAGGGAACGAACACAAACACACACATTCCCTTTTGTATAATGATAGATAATTCGCTTTTCTTTCCATATTGAGATGTTTTCGTTCTTTTTATTACTTTTTTTTTTTTTTTAAACTTCAGCAACTCAGACGGTTTGTAGATGAATAGTGTGAACACTAGTGGAGGATAATTTTTTTTTTGATTGTGTGAGTGGGGAGGGGCACTCATAATTCAGAAGATTCCATTTCAAATGTCCAAATATTAAAAGTGGACTTATTAGTTTTTGAATTGTTTTGGGGAGTAATTTACACTTAAAAATGATAGTTAATGATCTGCCTCTAAGGTTATAATCAGGATTCGAGTGGGGTTCAGGAAAGAGCGAGTCACTCGTTCGACAACAGCACGTTTCTGCCCTCTTCTTTTCCAATCGACCACACTTGGCCTCTCGCCACCAATGTCACACCGCACAATCTGAACGTTAGCAACACGAAATACTTTTCGAGAGAAGATGTTCACGACTCTTTTCTCTCTGCCCCCCCCCCCAGGGAATTTTTCCCAGCTTTTATATCCTCCTATCCAGAAAAAAAAAAAATTAAAAAAAAAAAAGGAAGAGACAGGAAAAAAAATAGCTTCTCCCATCATGCCCTGCCTTCCCAAGATGCCCTTCATGTATATAAATGAGCTAGCTATCCTTTCCTTCTTTCCCAAAGAGCGATGCAGATACGCCCGGTACGGATTTGGGGGGGGGGGGGTCTAACCATATACCCCACACTGCCCCAACCACGGACCAGCCCATCAAAATATAGTAGTGAGAATAGTGCAAACAGAAAGCGCCAGGTCAAAGTTCAATGAAGAGGATTCTACTTTTTAGATATTTTCAGATGTGTACGCGAGGTTTGTTTGTTTTTTTTTTGTTTAGCTGCCATGGATGAATAAAGAAAAACTTGTAGCACATGATACTCCGCAACAACCACTTGTGGCCAACTCATTCCTCACTTCTCTTCTTCTATATAAATAAAACAGTAGACGTATGTGTGTGTAAATATCTAACAGGTAAACTCTTAAATTACTGGTCACATAACACTGAAATTTTCAGGAAATAATATTCATTAACCAAGGATGGTTTATAGCGAATAATATCTTTGTTTACATGCATGAATAACGCGTACAGACATCGGCAAATATACATGTAAAACGTACATTAACACTGAGCAGACATTTTTGCGGTGACACGCATGTGCGCACTTAATAGAGAATACAATATTAGGCTGGAATGTTAGATGTTTGGATTTAATTTCTAGCTGATAACACCAACTCATTTTCTTTTGTAGTAATAAAAAAAATGAAATAATACATAAATTTTACTCGCGGTTTTGAATTTGTAAGCCTATATATATCTTTTATTCTATGATCTCATATTTATTTTTAAGATGGAGGGGGGTGGAAAATAATACACGGAATACAAACCGTGCTGAAATAATAACATTTAGAAAGCCATTCTTAATATGGGGAGGGAAAGGTATTTTTTAAACTATTCTGTACTTTCACTTAATTTATTAAATAAGAAGCTGAAATACAAACCGTGCTGAAATAATAGCGTTATTATTTAGAAAGCCATTCTTAATATGGGAAGTGTAGGGTATGTTTTTTTACTATTCTTTACTTTCTCCTAAGAAAGTAAAATAATTGTCTAAAATTATTTTAAATATACGTTGTACATTACCCGTCCTTGCAAAGGTAAAATTTCATATACATGCTTTAAATTACCTATCCTAGGGAAGGTACAATTATTTCATACATGTGTAATACTCATCCTAGAGTAGGTAAAATATTCTTTGGCACGAAATAGCAAATGATACATAGACATAAAAAAATTCCTCCATCAAATATGTTCCAAATCAACTTCAATTTTCTCATTATTTATACAGAGCCGGGTAGCCCTACTAGTTTACAATAGAATTAAATAAATACTGCAAAAGAAAGTGGGCTCTCTCTACCATGCTAGAAAACTACTTACGCCTAAAAATATCCTGTATCTCTATAAAGCCACCATTCGCCCATGTATGAAGTACTGTTGTCACATTTGGGCTGGTGCATCTGCTGCTTGTCTCTCACTCCTGGACAGGGTTCAAAAGAGATTCACCAACTTGATAGGCCCTGAACTGTCATCTAGGCTTCAGCCTCTGTCCCATCGACGAAATGTTGCATCCCTCTGTCTGTTCTACAAATATTTTAATGGTGAATGCTTTGACAAACTGCAAGCACTTGTACCCCCTCGACGTGACTACCGCCGACAAACCCAACAAGCAGCTAAATCCCACCCCTTCACACTAGAGATCCCTAGGTGTAAGAAAGCCTTCTACTCCAATAGTTTCTTCCTCAGAACTGCAAGACTTTGGAACTCCCTTCTGAGTCCCTGCTTTCCCAACTGTACTGACATGCAGAAGTTCAAGTGTAATGTGAACAGACATCTTGCTACTCATCTCCCTTCATAATACCCTTGCAACTTATGTCCCCGATAGTAGCCCCCTACTTCAAAGTGGCACTGTGCCTTGTTTGGGGTGAAAATATAATAAGAAAGATAAATAAATAAAATAATAATAGTAATCACTCAAATAAAGTTAATAACAAAGAGAAAAGTTGCAACTAAGAACTCTTGCACTATCCACTACAAAATAACCAATTTACCAAAGAACAACTATTACATGGGTATGACCACCTTAGATTTTAAAATCAGACATTTGATAACAAAAAATGCTGAAATAGAAAAAAAAAAAAAAAAAACTAGTGCTGCCACGAAATTTCTTAAACCACCATTGTGTTGTGTGTTCAGTAGTGGTTCCTGGACCAAACACTTCATTGATATCACAAGCGGTTTCATCAATTTTTTGGCCTAACTTGAATTGAAATAAGAAAATTGTGTGAATTTGTTTTTTTCTATCTTATATCTAACATTCTGAAAAGAAGTCAATTATTTTAAAATAATTGTAATTTAAACGATTAGATAGATCGAAAAACTCTCTTTAAAATGATATATAAAGTAAAGGTATTATAATGAAAACTTATTTGAAAATACAACATTTGAAATCAAAATTAAAAATTCTACAAGTACTTCCTTCTCAACCTAACAAACTAAGACTCTCCAAAAACAAAAACTACTAAACTGTAGAAATGAAATAGCAAACAACTGTATCCACAGAATAAAATTTACTTTAGGATAATAATACATAAGAAAAATGAAATAAAATACTTAAAACATCTAAACTAAACAAACATCTGAAAATAGAAAGCGTACTTTAAGCATGCAACCATAAAAAAAAAAAACTTACTCCTTAAAGAGGGAGTAAAGCCTGGGAGTGGAAACCTAAGACTAAACAGAATCCTATCTCAGCCAGATAGAGCCAGAAGAAACAATAATGAGTCACTTTTGGACCGACCATCAAGGACGTATTCCAAACTGGTACATACAAACACATCAGTATTTGGATGAAGTATAGAATAAGGACCCTAAAAGCCGAGGAACTCAAAGGGGACACTTTTTAATCGACATTGGTTGACTGCCAACGTATGTTGCATTTCTAAACAAACATACACAAGCCGAGTTGTCTTGGTTGGTTGGTTGTTTTGTCTTACGGCATATCAACCTTTTTCAGGTTATTTAATGCCGAATCTGGTGATTTTGAAGAACGATTTTTTAATATAGTATATTTGTTTTTTAAGTCGTATTCTATTTAACCCATAGTTGGGACCCTAATAGGTGCTACCACTCCGGGTCAGAGTGGACCTGGGAGCAATGGCAATTAAAGGGTGGCTCCACACTCCCTAAGCTGGGGCCCTCACCATCGGATATAGTTTAAGGTCATATCCAGTTGTTGATTTTAATTATTAAGGGAAGATTTAAAGAAAATAGTGCGTTTTCTTGAGATGTGGGGCTTTCTTTTTTTTAACAAAACTTTTCAATAAACAAACGTAGACATGGTGTCCATCGAATAAGTTTTCATTTTAAAAGGAGTTCATTCTGCACGATTATTTTGTTTTTGTTCCTTTTAGAAATTTAAGCGTGGTAACATAAATGGTTCTCATTTTTTAAATTTTTTTTTTATTTCGAATTATTTAACCAAGTTAGAATTCGATGCAAAGGTCCATGAGAACCTTCATATTTGTTAGAATGATTTTTTAAATTTAGTAATCAAATAAAAAACAAATAGGATTTTTACTTGATTAAACAATTTGAAATAAGAAAAATTATTTTTATTTAATTTAATTATTTTTATTTAATTTAATTATTTTTATTTAATTTAATTATTTTTATTTAATTTAATTATTTTTATTTAATTTAATTATTTTTATTTAATTTAATTATTTTTATTTAATTTAATTATTTTTATTTAATTTAATTATTTTTATTTAATTTAATTATTTTTACTGTGCAATAATTTATATCAGTTTGAAATAAATTAAACTTTAAAAAAATAAATAAAAAAAAGAAAAAAAACTTAATGTCAGTAAAAAAAAAAATCCATTGATGCCGGCCCACTGCTACAAATTCGGAATAGAGGCATTTGCAAGAGAGGGTGTGTATTACTGTACACATAGATTCGAAAAAGTTGTCAAAAAAAAAATATATAACAAATAAATATTATCAAAGGCAAGATAAGTTACTTTTCTACCAAACTGGATACATTTTTTTGTTTTTATTCAATGTAACATGTTTATTCAGCTCGAAAAACATGCAATGTTTACCGATGTATTGGAAAATTCAAAATGGCGCCCGACACTCTCTTTAACACGGTAAGTTTGGGAAAAGCTGTTATAAATAATAAACTAGATAAAATACTATTTTAAAAAACACCGAATATATGTCAACTTATGTCACGGTAACATATAATGAGTGAATTTCTAACAGTATTTTGTCTAGTTTATTATTTATAACATCTTTTCCTGAACTTACCGTGTGAAAGAGAGTGTCGACCGCCATTTTGAATTTTCCAATACATCGGTAAACACTGTATGGTTTTCGAGCTGAATAAGCATGTTACATTGAATAAAAACACAAAAAATATATCCAGTTAGGTAGAAAAGTAACTTATCTTGCCTTTGATAACATTTATTTGTTATATATTTGTTTTTTTGTACAACTTTTTCGAATCTATGTGTACAGTAATACAAACCCGCAAGAGATAAAATGAGACTAAAAACAGGTATACAAAAAGTACGAGAACAAAAAAAAAAAAAAAAAAATGTAGCCTACATTAAAAAAATAAAAATTTAATGCTTTTTTTAAATGTCTAGAAAAAAAAATTCGATAATTGTACAGAACAAACTCATTTTAAAACGATAAATTAATCGATAGACACCATCTCTACGTTCATTTATTGAAAAGTTTTGTAAAAAAGGAAAGCCTCTACCACCCAGAAAAAAAATTATCCCACCCCACTTTTCTTTAAATCTTTCTTTAACATTTAAAATCAACACTTTAAACAACTCGAGTTGTGTATGTCTGTTTACAAATGACACGTGTGTTGGCAGTCAACCTGTGTTGATTGAAATGTGTCCCTTTTGAGTCTCCTAGCTTCCAGGATCCTTATTCCATATTTCGTCCCAGTAGCCCCCCTCCCCGTTATTCTATGGATACTCCAAGAATTATTTATCTGATCCATTTTGCATGATAGTTAATGTTAATTTGGAAAAAAAAAAAAAAAAATCAGAAAATCAAATCCCAACCTTTCATACTTTCCATGACCTTTAACCAAGATACCCAAAAAATTAAATTACAGGGTGGAACGATAAAATTGTTGCCCTAAAAAAAACGACATGATTCCATTTCCATTTGATGAAAATCGGCTTTTTTTGTTGTTGTTGTTGTTGTTGCAGACGATCTACTAGTTGGCCAGTTGAGTACAAATCAAAAAAGCGATAGAAGCCTTCAATCATGTCTGAAAGTGACACAATGTTCAACATGCGAGATCAGAGATGTGCCACTACACAACTCCTGCTCTCTACGGATACAAGTTATGACAACAGGACCATTGTCAGCACCCTCAAATCCGGACAGTTCAATGCTTGAGGGCACAGCTCAACAAAGTTTCCAGCAAGGTTATGGTCTTTGGTGTGGTTTCAAGTGAGGGTCACATCATGCCATCTCACATCTTTAAAGTCAGCTTGAAAGTCAACACCAAAGTGTACCTGGCATGCTGAAGAGTGCGGTGATCTCCTCGTGCAATCAGGTGGCATAACTTGGGTGTAACAAAAAGATTCAGGGTCGGCCCACAAGTCCAAAGAGCCCCGGGTTTAGCTCCAGAAGGAGTGCTATGATTTGTATCCTTCCTTCACTGGCCCTTCTCCTCCTCCAGCCTGAACCCGTCGGACTACTTCGTTTGGTCATTTTTTTTTTTTTTTTTTTTTTTTTTTTTTTTTACAAAGACATCACCACATTATCAAGGCCCAGAGGCCACTCAAGGATAAGGGTTAAAGAGTGTACAGTAGAAGTTGGTCAATATAGTAATCATTAGTAATGAAAATTTGGTAAATTTAATAACTTATATGGAACGGCTCATCAAGAACTTATTTACTTTAGACTTGAACAAAACCATATTGTAGTCAGCCGGAAAACAGGAAAACGGAAGACAATTCCACAGGCGTGCAGTTCTAAGAAAGAAGCTTTGTTCATGGAATCTACGTTTAGGTTTAGGCACAGATAAAGAGTGGGGGAAATTATTGATAGTGTTTACAGCTAGACGAGTGTTTCTTGTGAAAGTTTGGCGAGGGGGGACCATAGATTGAAGCTCAGTTGAACACTTTCCATGAAAATAACGATACATTAGAGACAAACTCGCAACATCTCTTCTGTGAGATAGAGGTTGCAAGGAGGAGAAAAGGACATCTCCTACGAGGCTACGAAGTCTATTTTGAACTCTATCAAGGCAGGACAAGTCCTTTCTAGCAGCTCCTGCCCAGATGTGGCAACAGTATTCCATCCTTGGACGTACCTGGCTCTTATATAGATAGAGAATAGCATCAGCAGTGAGATATCTACTGGATCGATAGAAAGATCCCACCATTTTTCCAGCGGCCTTGGCAACAGATTTGATATACGTGTTCCATTTACATCAAGAACATCACCAACATGACCTCCTACAAGACCAAAGCCAGCCTGATTGCCGCCATCCGCCGAGTATTCATCGAGCTCCTGCCGGTGCTTATGGAAAAGCACGCTCCTAGTCCCGGACCTGTATAGAGGTGATGATTGAGGCTAAAGGCAGCTACATTGAATGCCAGCTCTACTACATAATCAAGTTATCGGAATTGATTTTTTCCATAAAAGTTTTAAAATAAAGCTGTAGTATTATTTTAATTAGAATTCATTATTGAGAGGAGTATTATTCATATTAATTTATTTATTGCGGACTATTATTCTAATCTTTCCTAGATGTTGTTTCATGACGTTTCGGCAAACTATTCCTTTGGTCTTCGTCAGGTGGTAACCGCGACGGATAGGAAATATGAATCTCCTGACTGCATTCACTGCAATTACCGCCTTCCATAGTTGTTGTCGGCTCACCACGTTTTGGCCAAGTAAGTCTCTGGCCGGCTTTGGGTAGGATTGAAACCACTATCTTCAGACAATTCTCACCTGGAACTGTAGAGATTCAACGTCTATCAACTGCGCCACCTGACGAAGGCCAGAGGAATAGTTGGCCGAAACGTTGTGAAACAACATCTAAGAAAGATGAGGATAATTGTTCGCAATAAATGAATTAATATAAAGCTGTAGTGTTGTTTTCTTTAGATCGGCAAATTGATCATTCAACCCTGCAGTTCCAAGTTAAGCCATGATCGATTCTAACCATGTTTGGTGACAATTGGTCAGACAATGTGGGTATTAAGTCGTACACACACACCAAAAAAAAAGAAAAGAAAAAAGAAAAAAAGAAAAAAAAAGAAAAAAAGAAAAAAGAAGAAAAAAAGAGAAAAGAAAAAAAAGAAAAAAAAGAAGAGAAAAAAAAACGGTGATGAACAAACATAACCTCCTTGGTGTGGATAACAGTCAATGAAACGCCATTTTAATATTTCAACATCTATGCTGATTTGAGATTTTTTGCTTGTTTTTTTTTAAGAGTTGAAAGGGCAAAGTTCATTTTGCATTTGAGTGTTGCTTGATTTGTATGTGCTAGCCAAGCGAGAAAGGAAGCAACAAGTGTTTGTTAATATAATTAACATGATATAATTAATGATCATTATGGTGATTAACATGATTGAGTTAAGCACTTGATAACCACAGCTGATAATTACGAGCTAATTTACCTCCTCTCCAACTTGCTTCTTTCGTGGCTTCCAATTAATTCCTCTATTACGAGTTGCGGCATAAGAATAACGAACGGTTGGGAAGACATGTGGGCATAATTTTGCTGACTCATGTAAGAAAACAATCCAAGAGAAACATAGAAAATTATATATATACTAGCAAAAGTACCCGCCGTTGACTGGGTTCAAAAACAGCCTACAGAAAATGGATTCTGATTTATTAAAGTACTAGCGAGGGGTACCTGGCGTTGCCCGGGTGTTTGGAGGTGTGTGGAAACTCCAGGGGTGGGGGGGGGGGTTAAAAAAAAAAGTAAGTATGAGGATTGAACCCGAACCCTGGAGGCAAAGTTGTAAATTAAAGTGTGAAAAAAAAAAAAAAGCGTGCGACGTTAACGATTTCCCCACCGCGAGATGCTAAGGTAAACACGTTTGAATTTATTTAATTACTTGGATTTGGCAGATGCCCGTTTTAATGAGTTAATGAGGTCAAGTTTGACTGCGGGATAGTATTTTATTTACTGCGGAATGCTTTTTTTTATTTTTATTTTCCCAAGATTTTATAGGAAAAAGACTAACCCACATGCGGCAAGCGACAAATGTTGAATATTTATCTTCCCAAAATCGAGCAAATTAAATAGACAGGCGAGCTTCGTTGTTAACTCTGAGATATTACGATTTATATGTGATATAAAAAGTTTTAAGAAGTTGTTAGGCGACCGACCGCTTCTCTGAAAAAAGCCTTTCTTGGACATGCACAAAAAGCGAACATACATTTTTGCTTTTATATATAGATAGATAGATATGTGTGTGTGTGTGTGTGTGTGTGTGTGTGTGTGTGTGGTCATCGACATACAGTCCTGTTCCCTTGTATCACAACTCATCAGTGCCGCTAGATTAGCACCTTTCCCAAGCCAAGGATTGAACCTAGAACCATCATGTTGACAGTCGGCAGTTCTCCCACTCGACCACAGAAGTGATGCCCGCAAATAACCTGTCCGAATGTCTATTTAAACAAACATCCGTCCACCACTTTTACAGTGCTCAAACCGTCTGTTTGTAAACAAACAAAGAGCGAGCTTCACACACACACACACACACATATATATATATATATATATATATATATATCTTGGTTACATTTTGGAAAAAAGAATTCCAACAGAGTACTCTATAAGAAAAAATTTCAAAATAAGAGCGTAATTTTTTTTTTTTTCAGCTGAAGAGAGCTTCATATGAGGACCTAAAACAGTTCCCTATTATCATGTTTGAAACCGATGGTAATAATGACTTATCTAAATTTTCTGTATATATATATATACATATATATATATATATATATATTTATTAAAAAGTTTGACTTATATCCAGGTAACCTACATCTAAAATTTCAAGTGTTTAGACCCAAACTTGCCGGAGGAGTTTCATAGAGTCTGCAAAGGTCAACTCTTTCAACTTTTAACTCTTGGTTGCCATATTTTCGCCCAAAACCTGATTAAAAAGCTTACTGCATGTCTGAATACTCTTTATATTTTTTAGACCCAAAATTGGCTGAATAGTTTGCTAGAGACCACAAAGGTCAAATATTTTGAACTTTGACTCCTTCGTAGCCAAATGTTCAGCCAAAAACCGTTTAAAAAGCTTGCTCCATGTCTGAATACACTTTATGTAACATTTTAAATGTTTAGACCGAAAATTGTCTGAGAGGTAAAATGTTTAACTTTGACCCCAATTTTGACCCTTTAACATTCGTTTTGGGCTCAAATCAAGTTAAAAAGTTTGATTCATGTTCAAGGAACCTACATCTAAAATTTCAAGTGTTACAACCCAAAATTGGCAGAGGAGTTTGGTAGAGTTTTCAAAGGTCAAATCGTCGAACTTTACCCCTTGACAGCCAAATTTCTGTCTAACAAACGATTAAAAAGATTTTCCTAAATCTCAATACCCCTTATGTCAAATCTCGAGTTTGTGGATTGAAAATTGACAGAGTAATTTGGTAGGGAAATGTACACACACACACACACACACACACACACACACACACACACACACTTTCACTTTTATAGATATATAGATAGATACATATTGTTTAAAATGTAATTATTGACCAACATGTTTCGTCGTCTATGACTCCTCAGAGTAGCTGGATTTAGCGAGATTTGAAATTAGGACCCCATGGTTAGAAGTCTAAACCTCTACCCCTTGGATGTATCATGTTTTTATGCAGACGTTATTTATTTGTGATATTTTTGAATAAATTCAATTATTTATATGAAAGAGCATTTTTACCTAAATGCGAGTTGGGAATAATGTTTCCTTTTACCTATTTGGGGGTACCAAATGTTAATAGGGAAAAGTAAACGCATTGAGGTAAAAATGCACTTTCGCTTAAATAATTGAATTCATTCAAAAGTATTGGAAACAAAAACACGTGTATATATATACACTAGCAGAGTGACCCGACGTTTCCCGGGATTGAATGATGATCAATGAATGTTTTGCACTCCTATATTTTTATTGTTATTGAAATTGGTGAAATTGACCATTTTTCAATCAAATCGATTGATTGTCTGCTCTAGTTGGGGACCCATTGCAGTGAACCAGGAGGAGCTTTATATGCTTCCCGCAAGGACTTAGTCCATAATACATTGTAGTCTACATTGCACTGTAAAGAACCTACTAATGATTTTATAAAATTATTTTTATATATGACGACTTCAATTAAGTTTTAAAATGTAAAAGTCAAGTATCATGGTTCAATTGTGCTTTAAACAGAAGCATTCTATTTGAACGTGCACCTGTCTCACTAATGATTGCTTTTATATGCTAGACACATTTACTTGTGCAGTAATAAAACTTCTCAAATGCATTTGTGATGTTGAACTGTGTAAAAGTTGTAACTTTGATCAAAATCGGACTGTTCCATCTTTAATATTTTTTTTTTGATTATCAAAAGGCATTTTGGTACAACACCTATCCAAGAACACACCCAGACACATAAGGTATATGAGCGTGAAATTTCAAAATGAAAAATTTTTCAAAATTTAAAATAAAATATAAAAAGGATCGAACTCGGAGACAAAGTTCCTTTTATATAATAGTAGATACACACACACACACACACACACACACACACACACACACACGTAGTGGATATGAAATTAATTGGTTCCGGCTTGGTTTTCATATCTTAAAATTTTTGTATCCTGAAAGACGTTTTACACATAAATCGCTGATTCTATTGAAAGCCATTTATAAAAACCCATTAAATTTTGTAATGATGATAAAACCAGAATGAAACAGCTAAGGCTGGAGTGCTATATGTTTTGGTTTCGATTCTAGATGATGGAATTAAAGTTATATTTTATTTTTTTACTTTTGAAATCACTATTATATGTTAGGCACAATATAATTCATATTATATATATTGGCTACAATATAATTCATATTATATATATTGGGTACAATATAATCATATTATATATATTGGGTACAATATAATCATTATATATATTGGGTACAATACAATCATATTATATATATTGGGTACAATATAATCATTATATATATTGGGTACAATATAATCATATTATATATTGGGTACAATATAATCATATTATATATTGGGTACAATATAATCATATTATATATTGGGTACAATATAATCATTATATATATTGGGTACAATATAATAATATTATATATTGGGTACAATATAATAATATTATATATTGGGTACAATATAATCATTATATATATTGGGTACAATATAATCATATTATATATTGGGTACAATATAATCATTATATATATTGGGTACAATATAATCATATTATATATTGGGTACAATATAATCATATTATATATTGGGTACAATATAATCATATTATATATTGGGTACAATATAATCATTATATATATTGGGTACAATATAATCATATTATATATATTGGGTACAATATAATCATATTATATATTTGGTACAATATAATCATATTATATATATTGGGTACAATATAATCATATTATATATTGGGTACAATATAATCATATTATATATTGGGTACAATATAATCATATTATATATTGGGTACAATATAATCATTATATATATTTGGTACAATATAATCATATTATATATTTGGTACAATATAATCATATTATATATTGGGTACAATATAATCATATTATATATTGGGTACAATATAATCATATTATATATATTGGGTACAATATAATCATATTATATATATTGGGTACAATATAATCATATTATATATATTGGGTACAATATAATCATATTATATATTTGGTACAATATAATCATATTATATATATTGGGTACAATATAATCATATTATATATTGGGTACAATATAATCATATTATATATTGGTACAATATAATCATATTATATATATTGGGTACAATATAATCATATTATATATTGGGTACAATATAATCATATTATATATTGGGTACAATATAATCATTATATATATTGGGTACAATATAATCATATTATATATATTGGGTACAATATAATCATTATATATATTGGGTACAATATAATCATATTATATATTGGGTACAATATAATCATATTATATATTGGGTACAATATAATCATATTATATATTAGGTACAATATAATCATATTATATATATTGGGTACAATATAATCATATTATATATATATTGGGTACAATATAATCATATTATATATATTGGCTACAATATAATGATATTATATATATTGGGTACAATATAATCATATTATATATATTGGGTACAATATAATCATATTATATATATTGGGTACAATATAATCATATTATATATATTGGGTACAATATAATCATATTATATATATTGGCTACAATATAATCATATTATATATATTGGCTACAATATAATCATATTATATATATTGGCTACAATATAATCATATTATATATATTGGGTACAATATAATCATATTATATATATTGGGTACAATATAATCATATTATATATTGGGTACAATATAATCATATTATATATTGGGTACAATATAATCATATTATATATTGGGTACAATATAATCATATTATATATTGGGTACAATATAATCATATTATATATTGAGTACAATATAATCATATATATATTGGGTACAATATAATCATATTATATATTGGGTACAATATAATCATATTATATATAAGGTACAATATAATCATATTATATATATTGGGTACAATATAATCATATATATATTGGGTACAATATAATCATATTATATATTGGGTACAATATAATCATATTATATATATTGGGTACAATATAATCATATACATTGGGTACAATATAATCATATTATATATTGGGTACAATATAATCATATTATATATATTGGCTACAATATAATCATATTATATATTGGCTACAATATAATCATATTATATATATTGGGTACAATATAATCATATACATTGGGTACAATATAATCATATTATATATTGGGTACAATATAATCATATTATATATTGGGTACAATATAATCATATTATATATATTGGGTACAATATAATCATATTATATATATTGGCTACAATATAATCATATTATATATTGGGTACAATATAATCATATTATATATTAGGTACAATATAATCATATATATATTGGGTACAATATAATCATATTATATATTGGGTACAATATAATCATATTATATATTGGGTACAATATAATCATATTATATATATTGAGTACAATATAATCATATATATATTGGGTACAATATAATCATATTATATATATTGGGTACAATATAATCATATTATATATATTGGGTACAATATAATCATATTATATATAAGGTACAATATAATCATATTATATATATTAGGTACAATATAATCATATATATATTGGGTACAATATAATCATATTATATATTGGGTACAATATAATCATATTATATATATTGGGTACAATATAATCATATACATTGGGTACAATATAATCATATTATATATTGGGTACAATATAATCATATTATATATTGGGTACAATATAATCATATTATATATTGGGTACAATATAATCATATTATATATATTGGGTACAATATAATCATATTATATATATTGGGTACAATATAATCATATTATATATTGGGTACAATATAATCATATTATATATTAGGTACAATATAATCATATTATATATATTGGGTACAATATAATCATATTATATATATTGGGTACAATATAATCATATTATATATTGGGTACAATATAATCATATTATATATTGGGTACAATATAATCATAGTATATATATTGGGTACAATATAATCATATTATATATATTGGGTACAATATAATCATATTATATATTGGGTACAATATAATCATATTATATATATTGGGTACAATATAATCATATTATATATTGGGTACAATATAATCATATTATATATTGGGTACAATATAATCATATTATATATATTGGGTACAATATAATCATATTATATATTGGGTACAATATAATCATATTATATATATTGGGTACAATATAAACATATTATATATATTGGGTACAATATAATCATATTATATATATTGGGTACAATATAATCATATTATATATATTGGGTACAATATAATCATATTATATATATTGGGTACAATATAATCATATTATATATATTGGGTACAATATAATCATATTATATATATTGGGTACAATATAATCATATTATATATATTGGGTACAATATAATCATATTATATATATTGGGTACAATATAATCATATTATATATATTGGGTACAATATAATCATATTATATATATTGGGTACAATATAATCATATTATATATATTGGGTACAATATAATCATATTATATATATTGGGTACAATATAATCATATTATATATATTGGGTACAATATAATCATATTATATATATTAGGTACAATATAATCATATTATATATTGGGTACAATATAATCATATTATATATATTGGGTACAATATAATCATATTATATATATTGGGTACAATATAATCATATTATATATATTGGGTACAATATAATCATATTATATATTGGGTACAATATAATCATATTATATATATTGGGTACAATATAATCATATTATATATATTGGGTACAATATAATCATATTATATATTGGGTACAATATAATCATATTATATATATTGGGTACAATATAATCATATTATATATATTGGGTACAATATAATCATATTATATATATTGGGTACAATATAATCATATTATATATATTGGGTACAATATAATCATTATATATATTGGGTACAATATAATCATATTATATATATTGGGTACAATATAATCATATTATATATATTGGGTACAATATAATCATATTATATATATTGGGTACAATATAATCATATTATATATATTGGGTACAATATAATCATATTATATATATTGGGTACAATATAATCATATTATATATATTGGGTACAATATAATCATATTATATATTGGGTACAATATAATCATATTATATATATTGGGTACAATAAAATCATATTATATATATTGGGTACAATATAATCATATTATATATATTGGGTACAATATAATCATATTATATATATTGGGTACAATATAATCATATTATATATATTGGGTACAATATAATCATATTATATATATTGGGTACAATATAATCATATTATATATATTGGGTACAATATAATCATATTATATATATTGGGTACAATATAATCATATTATATATATTGGGTACAATATAATCATATTATATATATTGGGTACAATATAATCATATTATATATATTGGGTACAATATAATCATATTATATATATTGGGTACAATATAATCATATTATATATATTAGGTACAATATAATCATATTATATATTGGGTACAATATAATCATATTATATATATTGGGTACAATATAATCATATTATATATTGGGTACAATATAATCATATTATATATATTGGGTACAATATAATCATATTATATATTGGGTACAATATAATCATATTATATATATATTGGGTACAATATAATCATTATATATATTGGGTACAATATAATCATATTATATATATTGGGTACAATATAATCATATTATATATTGGGTACAATATAATCATATTATATATATTGGGTACAATATAATCATATTATATATTGGGTACAATATAATCATATTATATATATTGGGTACAATATAATCATATTATATATATTGGGTACAATATAATCATATTATATATATTAGGTACAATATAATCATATTATATATTGGGTACAATATAATCATATTATATATATTGGGTACAATATAATCATATTATATATTGGGTACAATATAATCATATTATATATATTGGGTACAATATAATCATATTATATATTGGGTACAATATAATCATATTATATATATTGGGTACAATATAATCATATTATATATATTAGGTACAATATAATCATATTATATATTGGGTACAATATAATCATATTATATATATTGGGTACAATATAATCATATTATATATATTAGGTACAATATAATCATATTATATATATTGGATACAATATAATCATATTATATATTGGGTACAATATAATCATATTATATATATTGGGTACAATATAATCATATTATATATTGGGTACAATATAATCATTATATATATTGGGTACAATATAATCATATTATATATATTGGGTACAATATAATCATATTATATATATTGGGTACAATATAATCATATTATATATATTGGGTACAATATAATCATATTATATATATTAGGTACAATATAATCATATTATATATTGGGTACAATATAATCATATTATATATATATTGGGTACAATATAATCATATTATATATATATTGGGTACAATATAATCATATTATATATATTGGGTACAATATAATCATATTATATATTGGGTACAATATAATCATATTATATATATTGGGTACAATATAATCATATTATATATTGGGTACAATATAATCATATTATATATATTGGGTACAATATAATCATATTATATATATTGGGTACAATATAATCATATTATATATATTAGGTACAATATAATCATATTATATATTGGGTACAATATAATCATATTATATATATTGGGTACAATATAATCATATTATATATTGGGTACAATATAATCATATTATATATATTGGGTACAATATAATCATATTATATATTGGGTACAATATAATCATATTATATATATTGGGTACAATATAATCATATTATATATTGGGTACAATATAATCATATTATATATATTGGGTACAATATAATCATATTATATATATTGGGTACAATATAATCATATTATATATATTAGGTACAATATAATCATATTATATATTGGGTACAATATAATCATATTATATATATTGGGTACAATATAATCATATTATATATTGGGTACAATATAATCATATTATATATATTGGGTACAATATAATCATATTATATATATTGGGTACAATATAATCATATTATATATTGGGTACAATATAATCATATTATATATATTGGGTACAATATAATCATATTATATATTAGGTACAATATAATCATATAATCTAATGGGTACAATATAATCATATCATATATTGGGTAAAATATAATCATATCATATATTGGGTACAGTATAATCATATATATTAGGTACAATATAATCATTATATATTAGGTACAATATAATCATATATTAGGTACAATATAATCATATTATATATTAGGTACAATATAATCATATTATATATTAGGTACAATATAATAATATTATATATATTGGGTACAATATAATCATATTATATATTAGGTACAATATAATATTATATATTAGGTACAATATAATTATGTAATAATTAATAGAGAATTGACAATAATAATAAATACGAAATCAGCATAAAAATTAAAATATCTTATTTAAGTGTATTTTACAACGAGGCAATGCCAAGTGACCAACTAGTTTATATAACAATGTGAAAAACTGTTGGATATTCTTGGTTAAAACTTGGTGGACAAGTCATGCACAGACTGACATTGATTTGTACAAATAAAAAAAAATTAAATTAAAAAAGTCATTGTTGAATCTTTGGTGAACTGAGTGACACTAAGCAGGATGTTACTAAAGTGGTCCCTGTGACTCGACAGAAAATAAACACTCCACTCTCTCATCGAGTTAGTTGCTGCTGTCCTATTAGAGATATGCAGAGAGGATGGGGAGGGAGGACACTTCTGACTTATTTGAACCATTACTCATTAGATTTAACTTTTTTTTTTCCGGAAATCAAACATCCTGATTTAAAATAAACTTTCTTATAATGGATTTCCGGCCTTCTCTCAAATTTAGATAGAATCAGGAACATGCTTGTCGGTGTCCATCTCTGGTTTCCGATGCATTCACAAAATTGGCATTTTTAGAGGCAGAAAATCGCATACAAACAAGTAAACAAAAGTTTGTCTAATCTATCTACACAAAAGTGAGAACGGACTGCATAAGGGGTCAAAATTGAGGGTCGTCGGATTTTTATCTGTCAACTGTTTCATGAAACGAGCATGCGGAAATGGTTCACATGACAGATTGCTTACGTTAAGAATAAGTAGGTTTTAAAACACTTTTTAACGAACGTGTCAAGCTGGCCCAATGGTTATCGTACTTTGATTCACCGTCTTTAGGCTTTGGTTTCGATCTCAGCTCGAGTATTTTTTATTTTATTTTTTTCATAAACAGTTAACTTCTCCTAAGAACTTCTTAGAACTGCACGCCTCTGGAACTCTGTTCCGTCTGCCTGCTTCCCACCTGACTACAACTTGGATGTCTTCAAGTCCAACGTTAACAAATTCCTAATGAACCGCCCCCCTTAAGTAAACACTTCATCAAATCTCCACACTAACGTACTGTACTTGCAAAACCCTTATCCCTGAGTGGCTTCCGGGCCTTGATAAGTGGTGACCACCGTGTAAAAAAAATTAAAAAAAAGTAAAAAACATAATACTCGCATGCATATGTCTCAGTTTATTTCCATGTTTTTACTTCACCTTTTTTTTTAAAAAAAGGAATTTAACATTATGTTTAATACGTACGGTATTTCTGTTTATAATAAATAATTTTACATTCATTAAAATATAATATTTATATAATTTACGACTGGGCAACGCTGAGCAGCCTGCTAGTTTCTATATATCTATAAAGGTGAGAATGTATGTGCGTCTGTGTGGACCCTTCTCAACTTAAATACTCAACGAATTTTTTATCTACAGACTTGAAACTTGGTATATAGTGTATTAAGATATGTGGAACACTTTTTCATCCATTTTCATTCGGAAAAAAGGGCTGCTAAGGGGTCAAATTTGGAAAATTGGTACATGGGGGGAGGGTCATCGGATTTTTTATTTTTATTTTTTTCTTACTTACAAGAAGTGAACTGTTTAGAAAAAACAATACTCGCACGAACATGTCTCAATTTCTTTTCGTTTTTTTTTTTAGTTGATTTTTTTAAAGGAATTTAATGTTACGTTTAATACCGGGCAACACCGGGTACATCTAGTTTTTGTATAACCGTATCATACACTCTTCATGTGATCAGGTTTAAATGACATAATTGATGAACCTTAGCCTTTCTTGATATAATTCTCTTCAGAATATTTCCATATTTTGACGACGATGATTCTAAATATGAGATTAATCCATTTCTCATAGTTTTGTCACGAACACTCGATTCTCATCTTTAACACCTATTTTTCAACAGGATTCTATTCAAAACTGACAGACCGCTTGGCATGACTCATTCTTAAAATATGCTTAAATATACCGTATATTTCGGCATATACGGTAACTGTCAGATAAGACAAGGTACAAAATTGGAACAAATTTTATTAAATTTATCATATGTCGGTTGTATAAGACGACGGCTAAATCATGTTTGTTTAGCCTAGACTAGAGATTGCAACACCCGGTATCTTATGAAATATTGGTTTTTAAAGATGAGTTTTTAACATTAAGGGTCGTTTTATACGCCAAAATATATAGTATTTTAATTTATGTAGATTGGAAATCACTACTATATATTGGGTGGCCTTCGGGACAAGATCAAAGTGTAGTATCTGTTCTTCAGATGCTGCACTTCTACTTCTTGTTCTCTTTCGGTGGAGGAGAAATCCTTCACGATTGAGACAATTTTTATTTTTGTACCTTTTCTCCACGTTAAAAAACGACCCTAGTGTCTAACTCTGTCCAGTGGGGAGGCATAGTAAATAGGTATATATTGGGTACAAAGTAAAAAAAAAAAAGACCTGGGTGCCATCAGCTAGAATCAAAACTAAAACATAACTCTCCCCCTTGTTTTTTACCATGTATACTATATGTCCGTACGCATAAACTTTTTTTTTTAAATAATGTAAAATATATTAATCTAAACGTGCACATGCATAGAAGGGCACTTTTCGTCTGCTAACTCCTGCCAAGTTCCAATTTTTTTTTTTCGATTTTGACCCCTAAGCAGATGTTTTTACTGACTAAAAACCAAACCAAACTTGCTCCGCAGATTCAAATTCTATTATATATCAAGTTTCAAGTCTGTAGATCAAAAATTGACAGATGAGTTTGATAGAGATCGTTCCTCAGACAGACACGGTCACTTCCCGCCCGCCTGACATTGCCCAGTCATAAAATACTCATAAATACAGGGTGGGCCAAAATAAGGGTCCTATATATATATATGATTATATTCAAAGATAGGACCCTTATTTTGGCCCACCCTGTATTATATTTTAATTCATGCAGAAACTGAGACGTGTGCATGCGAGCATTGTTTTTTTTTAAACAGTTCATTTCTTGTAAGTAAAAAAAAAAAAATCGATAACCATCGCCCAGTTTTTATCATGATCTTTAAAAAGTGTTTTCAAACCTACTTATTCTTAACATAAGCAATCTGTCACGTGGACGATTTATGCATACACATTCTTGAAACAGCAAATGGATAAAAAAATCCGATGACCCCGCCCCCAGCATACAATTTTTCAATTTTGACCCCTTAGCAGCCCTTTTTCCGGATGTAAACCCGATTAAAAAAGAAAAAAAAAATTTTCCACATGCCTGAATACCCTATATACCAAATTTCAAGTCTGTGGATCAAAAATTCACGGAGTATATAGGTTGAAAAGTGTCCTCACACACACACACACACACACACACACACATCAAGTAAGGCAATAGGAATGAAAGGTTTACCAGACAAAAGCAAGTGTAAACTTCAAACTAATATAAATATTAATATTAATATAGTAATCCTAACCAAATAAAAAAGCTCAATACAAACGCATTAGGAGACAGAGCTTGTCATAAGGAAAAGAAATCAATTGATAAGAGCTCTTAGGTCAGGAAGTGGGGTGGGGGGGTCATGGTGTAACAGTGCATATAAGAAAGTGTTCGACTGAGCTTCAATCTATGGTCCCCCCTCGCCAAACTTTCACAAGAAACACTCGTCTAGCTGTAAACACTATCAATAATTCCCCCCACTCTTTATCTGTGCCTAAACTTAAACGTAGATTCCATGAACAAAGCTTCTTTCTTAGAACTGCACGCCTGTGGAATTGTCTTCCGTTTTCCTGCTTTCCGGCTGACTACAATATGGTTGTGTTCAAGTCTAAAGTAAATAAGTTCTTGATGAGCCGTTCCATATAAGTTATCAAATTTACCAAATTTTCATTACTAATGATTACTATATTGTCCAATTTCTACTGTACACTCTTTAACCCTTATCCTTGAGTGGCCTCTTGGCCTTGATAATGTGGTGATGCCTATGTAAAAAAAAAAAAAAATCAGCAGCAGCAAAAGGATGGATGGCAAGCAGCAGGAGCAGCATTTGAACGTGTATGCAAATTGATTTAAAAAAAAAAAAAAAAAAAAAAAAAGACAAAACAGGACATCACCTGGTCGACAGAGAAACAAAGTTGGTGCCAAAGGAAATGGACGTATAAAATGAAGGGTGGAAAAAAAAATGCTGTCCAAAAAGATGGCCTCATTGAACTCATAAGAAATGACCGTCTGCGACTGGCGTGTAGTGGAGCAGAAGCGAGATACTTTTAAGTGGTGTCGAGATGGAGGGGGGGGCAGTAATAAACGAATTGAGTTAAAAAAAAAAAAAAAAAGGCGGAGTTAGATTTATTTATTTTTGTTTCTTTCTTTCTTTTTGACGGTGCCAGACAGTGTGGGGGTCCAAGAGAGGTTTGAACTGTAACGAACACGGTTCGAGCATAACGTTACAATAGGAGAGAGTGGTAAAATGGACTCGACAGAAATAGGGATAAATAAAAGAAACCTTCTCAACTATTGATTGCCATGACTAATAATTAGCGCTAGGACAACAGCATATTCTTTTCATTGTTTTCACTCTCGAGTATGTATCCATTAATATCTTATATGCATTTATAAAGAGTGATGTGGTTCTCGGTTGAGTAACTGTGTTGGATATATACTCGAGAGAACAAAACAATGAAAAGAATATGCTGTTGTCATAGCCCTACTAATAATACACTAGCTGAAAGCTCTTTGTTCAGCTTAACACTCACAGGCAACATGAACTGGGTCAAATACATTAGCAAGGTTGTTGCGAGGAATGAGGTTCTCTACCAGGCTAGAAGTTTACTCACATCTGAGGGTAATCCTGTACCACTACAAGGCCACTATTCACCCAGGCATGGAGCACTGTTGCCACATCTGGGCTCATGCATCTAACCCTAACCCTAACCCTTTCCCCATTAGACAAGGTCCAAATACAAAAAGGTCTCAACCTCACAAGTCCCACACTATCAAACTATAACTCCTGCCCCATCGCTAAAATATTGCATCCCTGTACCTGTTCTACAAGTATTTTAATGGAATGTGCTCCAATGAACTCAAAGCACTTGTACTCCTTTCGATGTTAATACTACTGAATAATCAGACGACCAGCAAAATCCCACCCCCTTTATTTTTAATTCAATTTTCACTCCAAACAAGGCAAAGTGCCACTTTGAAGTAGGGGGCTACTATCGGGGACATAAGTTGCAAGGGAATTATGAAAGGAGATGAGTAGCAAGATGTCTGTTCAAATTACACTTGAACTTCTGCATGTCAGTACAGATAGGAAAGCAGAATCCCGGAAGGGAGTTCAAAAGTCTAGCAGTTCTGGGGAAGAAACTATTGGAGTAGAAGGCTTTCTTACACTTAGGGATCTCTAGTGTGAAGGGGTGGGATTTAGCTGGTTGTTAAGTTTGTCGGGGGTAGTCATGTCGAGGGGGTACAAGTGTTTGTAGTTCGTCAGAGCATTCACCATTAAAGTACTTGTAGAACAGACAGAGGGATGAAACATTTCGTCGATGGGACAGAGGCTGAAGCCTAGATGACAGTTCAGGACCTATCAGGTTGGCGACTCTCTTTTGAACCCTGTCCAGGAGCGAGAGACAAGTAGCAGATGCACCAGCCCAAATGTGACAACAATACTCCATACATGAGCGAATGGTGGCCTTATAGAAGAATAGGATACTTTCAGGTGTAAGTAGTTTTCTAGCACGGTAGAGAGAGCCCACCTTTGTAGAGATCTCTAGATGCAGCAAAACCTTCTATTCAAATAGTTTCTTTCCTCAAACTGCTAGACTTTGGAATTCCCTCTCTATTTCCTGCTTTCCTGACTGTACTGACATGCATAAGTTCAAGCGTAATGTGAACAGATGTCTCTGCTCAACTCTCTCCATATCAAATGAATCCGAAGATTCTATTGTAGGCATTGGTTTCCCTCTACATCTTTCTATTCAGAATTCTTTCTGGAAAGATATCAGCTGGAGGGACCATGGGAAGGTTGCCAACATTTTAAGTTGGAGTGATTTTTGTGGAACGAACTGGATTTGAACTTGGAACACCAAAGTTGTTAGTCCGTTGTGTTAATCACTTGACCACTGCCACCTCCCAACTCCCTACCCAACGTCCCTATAGATTTGGTCTGAAATAGTAGTCCCTTACATCCAAATGGAACTGTGTCTTGTTTGGGTCGTAAAAAAAAAAAAAATAATAATTTTAAAAAGTACATAAATAAAATGAAGACCTGGTCAGAGATAAGTCAATTTCATAAATGGAGTTCAACATGTAAAAACGAACGTTATCCTGAATATAATGATGTATGGAAGCCCAATCGTGCAATTTTTTTAATGTTTTTTTATTTATGTTTTTTATTTTATTTTTGTTTTGTGAAGAGTTAGAAGTTCCATCAATTCATTCCAAAAGATATTTCAGTTCTAGCTTTTGATGTCGGTCGAATATCATTTCCTGACTTAATTAGAGCGTAAGTAAATATAAGTTATGCATTAATGATTTTCGACACCACCCCCTACTCTTCTCTGGCCCCTTGGTAGCCCTATTTCCCATTTCCTTGGGATAATTGCCAACATTCATGAGCACTACATAAAGATCGTTTGTTGGAAGAAAAGTTAAAAAAAAAAAAAAAGAAAAAAAAGAAAAAAAAAGGATAAAATCTAATTCTGTGATCCAAACATCAAGTCGATACACATGAGCGGAACGGGGGGGGGGGGGGGTTAGATTCGGATTGTGGTCTGCTCCCACGTAGCTGCCCCCTATCCACATTGGATGCGGCTGAGAACGGCGGGGGGGGGGGTAGTTGGGCTCTGCCCTTAGTGTTACGATGCTCAAAGAGTTGCAATGCGAGTTTGTGCTAAAAATGTTGTAGGCATGAACAGATGAAAGTAAATTGAATCGTTGGAACAAGTAGAAGAGAATGAGAGGGTGAGGGGGGGGGAAGTTAGAAAGACAAAGGAAAACGGGGCAAGTGAGGAAGAGGAGGAGGAGAGGAAAGAAAAGAAAAATATATAATATGAGAGGGGGGCAAGATGAGGATGGAAGAGTAAACAAACGAGAAGGGGAGGAGGAAGAGTAAACAAACGAGAAGGGGAGGAGGAAGAGTAAACAAACGAGAAGGGGAGGAGGAAGAGTAAACAAACGAGAAGGGGAGGAGGAAGAGTAAACAAACGAAAAGGGGAGGAGGAAGAGTAAACAAACGAAAAGGGGTGGAGGAAGAGTAAACAAACGAAAAGGGGTGGAGGAAGAGTAAACAAACGAGAAGGGGAGGAGGAAGAGTAAACAAACGAGAAGGGGAGGAGGAAGAGTAAACAAACGAGAAGGGGAGGAGGAAGAGTAAACAAACGAGAAGGGGAGGAGGAAGAGTAAACAAACGAGAAGGGGAGGAGGAAGAGTAAACAAACGAAAAAGGGAGGAGGAAGAGTAAACAAACGAGAAGGGGAGGAGGAAGAGTAAACAAACGAGAAGGGGAGGAGGAAGAGTAAACAAACGAGAAGGGGAGGAGGAAGAGTAAACAAACGAGAAGGGGAGGAGGAAGAGTAAATAAACGAGAAAGGGAGGAGGAAGAGTAAACAAACGAGAAGGGGAGGAGGAGGAGAAAGAGTACACAAACGAGAAGGGGAGGAGGAGGAGGAGGAGGAGGAGGAGGAGGAGGAGGAGGAGGAGGAGGAGGAGGAGGAGGAAGAGTACACAACACAACAGCTACTCCCGCTAATTACACTGATGGTCAGTATACAAGTCTCCCAGACCTTTTTCTCACAACTTACACTGAGCTATCTTCATTTTCCATTCTGTCTCCACTGAGATCTTCCAAACACTTGGTTGCCTCAATTAAAATAATAACAAAATGTAATAAGTCCTCAGACATACGACTCCATTGTACAGTATATCAATATTCTACGGCTGACTGGGATAGATGTCATACATTTATATCAGATCTACCTCTGCGTTCCATGATCAAAAAGAACATGCCCTCCATAATATCAGACCTGTCGGAGTGGTTAATTGTAGGTATAAACTGCTTCATACCCTCCAAAAAATTTCAGCAAAAACCTAACAGCCAGCCTTGATTCTCTGTAGACTGTACTGCTGTCATTGCTCACAGGAATTACCATTTCCATTGCTTTCAACATAATAGATGTACTGAGACTAAAGCAGTCTACAGACTACAACAACTGTAAAAGAGTAATAAAGAACGTATGCTCAGTCTGTAAAGTCCTAAGTAGCTAAGCAGTGGCTTGGTTCCCACCAATTTTGACAAATAACAAACAGGATCCTAAATAGAAGTGTGTGCTCTATCCCAACTATCATCAATGGACTCAAAGTAATCCCATCAGCATCGGACAAAGTCAAACTCTTTGCCAAAAACTTTGCAGCTAATTCTACACTATGCGATCAAGACTGCCCCCCCGTATTTCCTCCTGTGTTACATACAAATATCTATGCATGATGTTGCCAAGCTAATCAAAAACCTTGTTTTCAGCAAAAACAACTGGCCCTGACGACATTTTTATCATAGTGCTCAAAAAACTTCAACCAGAACTAGCTTCCATACTTACAAAGCTGTTTAAGCATAGTCTTAAGGAGAATTGCTTCCCAACACCCTGGAAGACCTCATCAGCACGTCCCATATTTAAGAATTCAGGTGATCGGTCATCTCCCTCTTAATACAGACCAATCAGTCTCCTGTGCGTCATGAGTAAGTTGCTGGAATCTGTGTTAAATAGAGAAGTAATCAACCAGCTCAACAAAAATAACCTGCTCAGTGACATGCAATATAGTTTCCGTTCTGCTAGATCTACAGCAGATGTGCTAACAGTTATATCACATGATTAGTGAATCTTAATGGAAGCTTCCTTTCTAGGGCAATTGCTCTTGACATATCAGATATGACATATGACAGATAGGGGTATGGCATAAAGGTTTACTCCACAAAATCTCCAGCTGCAGAATAGCTGGAAATGTCTTTTCAAACAAAAGATTAATGCTGGAGTCCCTCAGGGGCCCACCCTGGGTCCAACTGTCTTCCTGATCTACATTAATGATCTCCCAAATCGTATCCTAAGATTAGGTATTCCAAACTAGTTTTACATTTCCTTTGACTTCAACTTGTGATATCTCGTTTATTTTTTTGGGTTATTTTGATAAAGCTTTGATTTAAATAAAATTTAATCTTTTTGCTTTATAGATATATAATTCTTTTTCATGTGTCTTTAATAGTTTTTTTTTCCAGGCTACTTCAAGTTGTGTCACTAATTTTGGTGAATGCCGCTTATATTTTTTTTACACAAAAAAAAAAAAAAAAAAATGTTGGTGTTTTTCAAATTTGGTGCGCGCAATATTCTGATCTCTATGTATAAAATATAGTACCATTTTAAAGAAAAAAGGTCACTTATCAATATCGTGAGCTTTAAAAAGGGTTTAAAGTTGTTTTTCACAAAAAAAAAAAAAAAATCCAACTTGAAAACTTCAGTAAAAGAAATATGAAAGAAATTCAATAGAAAAAATTCCGAAAATGGAAAGTTTTGTAGAGAAATATCTTCTCTTTAATAATCTGTTGGTTCCATATTACTACGTTCATAAATCAAGGAGCGCCACTAATAAAAGTGAGAGTACCTATACATCAAGATTTACAACTTAATGCCAAGTGACCGAAGTAAGAAGTATCATCACGAAAATCAACTGTCAGCACGAATGAGCCAGCCTCGCGAAAACAACTTGTTTCAGTGTTTCACTAATATCAAAATTCTTAGGCGAGTTTTTGTTTATTTAAAAGTTATAGAAAGTCATTGTTTAAAATTAGTCCTCACGCGAAAGAGCAGGACACAAAATATTTTAAATAATAGAATAACAAAGACTTTTGCTGGCGAGGACTACTATTGACCGTAACCAGTTATTCACTCCTTTCGAAATTTTCATCTCTACTTTTCGTTATGTACTGAATATTTGTTAATGAAACCTATATGAAATATGTTCCTTATTAAATTTTAAAGATTTTTTATTCTGAAAAAAGTTTAAAAAAATTTAATCTAAAAAAGTTATTTTAAAGTTTTTGTTAAAAAAAAAAAAAAAATTCATTTTCTCATTATTCAGACCTGTATTAAAAAGAGGGGGTTGCAAAAATGAGTTGTGGTGTGAGGAGAAATACAAACTGAAACAGAGAGAATATTCAGACCTGTAATAATACAAAGAGGGGGGTTGCAAAAATGAGTTGTGGTGGGAGGAGAAATACAAACTGAAATAGAGAGAAGGAGAGTTTTAAAATATAATCTTAAAAAGATATGATACAAGTTAGAAAAGCATTTCATTCAAGGCATGAAAACTGTTAAACAAAATGTTTTACTATAGGCTTTAAAAATAAAGGTACAAGATTCAATTTGAAATTTATTTATCTTCAAAGTGCACTTTTATAAATTTTACAAAGTAAGGTATAAAAATTTAATTTAAACTGAATCAAAAAATTACCTTGGATTTATTTTATGTAATGTACATTCTGTTGCAATTTAAAAACATTATCTTTCATCTAGCAATTAATGATACAGATATAAAATTTTTAATGATTTTTTTAAAAGTGCAACAGAATTTACATTACATAAAATAAATCCAAGGTAATTTTTTGATTTAATTTAGTTTTAAAATTTTCATTGCTTGGATGAAATGCTTTTCTAACTTGTAATATCTTTAGTGAGTCAATAAAAGAAATGAAAATTTTCAATTTAAAAAAATAATGTCAGTTGTTTATTTTCTATATCTTCTTTTAAACTTTCAGATGTTCTTTGCTTTATCTTCTCTCGGTCAGATAAACTCTAGTTAAAAAAGTATTTTAAGTTGTTTTTCGCAAAAAAATCCAACTTGAAAACTTCAGTGAAAAAAATATGAAAGAAATATGAAAGAAATTCAGTTGAAAAAATTCCGAAAATGGAAGTTTTGTAGAGAAATGTCTCCTCTTTAATAATCTGTTGGTATCATATTACTACGCTCATAAATCAAGGAGTGCTATTAATAAAAGTGACTGTACCTACACATCGAGATTTACAACTTAATCCCAAGTGACTGAAGTAAGTAGTATCGTCACTAAAACGTAAACAAACAACTTGTTTCACTATGGATATATCAAAATTCTTAGATGAGTTTGTTTTTGTTTATTTAAAAATTATAGAAAGTTATTGTTTAAAATAATATTTTTAGTGAGTCAATAAAAGAAATGAAAATTTACAATTTAAAAAATAATGTCAGTTGTTTATTTTCCATATCTTCTTTTAAACTTTCAGATGTTCTTTGCTTTATCTTCGTTCGGTTGTATTGTTAAATTATCGTTTAAAAATTAAACTGCATACATTTTAAACCAAAAAACATTTAGTTGCGTGTGACTGTGACGGATTTTTTTTTTTTTTTTTTTTTCATTAAAAAAAATGTGCCTCATGTTTTTGTTTACTTATTTAATTCTCTTATGTTCTGTCGCGCATTTTTGATATATCTAACTTTTTGTTAAATTATTTTTTTTTTTTTTTACTAAACTGTACATTTATATTACTTAAAAATACTCTTTTGACTCATTTTTTTTTTTAGCCCTTTTCTGCCATTTTTTACCAAATTGTCTGTTCGACTGCTTTTACATGGTCCACAGTTGAGTGGTTTTATCAATTTATAATTAAAAGAAAAAAATTATCGTGACCTCTAAAGTGTTATGAATCATAATAAGAAGATTCAATACATCAGCTATTGAAATTAAATTGATATGAACTGTCAAAGTTGCATTTTCGTGTCATATTTGCACCCCCACCCCCCACCCTCGTTGGTAGTGGGATTTTGCCTAGTGTTTAGGTTGGTTTCATTTAATAATCATTGCTTTCATTAGTATTAATTTTTTTATTTACCACAAGATGACATTACATTTATAAGGATTTTCACTGGTTAGTAGCTTACATTTTTAGTTTTATAATATGAAATTTGGCTTCTGGACCATGATAGCAAATTTTCAACTTTCCGACAAACTTTGAACGATCATAACTTGATGGCTAATTGAGCTACCAAAATAAATTTGGTTCTTTTGTTTATGGTTTACAAAAATCCATATGACCACATTCATTTTTTTTAGATATAATGAAAATAAAATTTTGGTTTGGAATATCTACTAAGATCATTTGCAGACATTTATGCTGACGACACTACCATCTATAGCAACATTTCAAAGGCCGTAAACGACCAAGTTCTGATTCTCTCTCTGCTTAGTATCTCAAAATTTATTTACGCAAGCCAAACTTCCTCAAGTTAATTTTCAAATATAAACAGGTGTTCTTCCATACCTAGAATTTCCTGTGCACCCAGACCACACCAAGTAAAAATTCTAGTCTAATATATGAAGTACAATTAGTTTTTGGGTTGTTGTTTTTTTTTTTTTTTTGTGATCAATAGTTTTTAGTTTTACAACAAAATAAACAAATCTGTTTCAACATAATATGTCAGATATTTGTAAGTGTTGCTAAAAAACAAATATTTTTCAATCGATTTCATCAACTTTAATATTTGGTTTTGATCAATATTTTTTAGTAATGGCCTTCGGGACAAGATCAAAGTGTAGTATCTGTTCTTCAGATGCTGCGCTTCGCTTCTATTTCTTGTTCTCTTTCGGTGGAGGAGAAATCCTTCACGACTGAGACAATTTTTATTTTTGTACCTTTTCTCCACGTTAAAAAACGACCCTGGTGTCTAACTCTGTCCCGTGGGGAGGCATAGTAAATAGGTACAATAACTAACTAACTAAAATAACTAACTAAAGATAAAGGAATAATTCTAACACGTATGGTGATAGCAGCGTCAGCTCTTACAACAATAAAAGTGAAAAAAAAATATATATATTCCTATGCGAATTGATTACAGATGCGAAAGAAAACGTATCATAATACAACATTCGTTCCTTAAAGAATATCAGCATGACACCTGGCAGTTTATATGCGAAATTAGTAAAAGAATGCGTAAAACCAAAATGGCAGCGATTTAATCCAGCGAGGATACAAGAATACACATGATTGGGTAGGAATGTCAATCTACTGGGAACAGCACAATTGTTTATTGTTTTTGGAGATCACTGCTAAGGATTAATGAAAGATCCTTTTTTTTTTTTTTTGTAATTACATTTTCACCATAAACAAGGCACATTGCCACTTTGGTGTAGGGAGCTACTATGAGGGATATGAGCTACTGGGTCACTATGTAGGGAGTATCTGTTTAATAAAAAAATATCTTAAGGTAATGTCTAACAACAGCCGGGTTCTAAGAACTTTGCCAAAATCTATGCGACCTCAAATAATTGACACTAGTTCGAAATTTCCGATTTTAGAGCTGGCGACCATGATGAAGTAGATATTTTCGATTTTACCAAATAAACAGTTAAGATAATTGATGTATTGGCTTTTGAATTAAATAAATTATGTACACTGCACGAGTCAGGTTCAAATGCATCCAACAAGTTTTGTAAATGATTTTCATGACCAACTAGTCTGGGTACCCAGTGTTGCCCGGGTGTTTGAAGGTGTGTGTTGAGCAAAAAAAAAAAAAAAAAAAAAAAAAAAAAAAGTGGTAGTAGGCAGGCAGGCTAGAACCCGTACTGCGAAGGAGGAAAAGTGAAAAAAACTTGACGCGTTTGCTGTCGCACCCATCTCCAAACCGGAAGTGAAATAGGTTTAAATTAAGGCTAGACAATCGAAACGAGGTAATGATTTTCGAAAATATCAGCAAAAAAAGCGACCCCTCCCTGTAAAAAAGTGCCCAGCTGAGGGTGAAAGAATTAGTGTTTTTAGCTAATTTTTTGATATTTGTTGTCTGAAGTGTCGAGCTTCAAAATGATACTGATCTTGTGAAAATTCGTCACCTCTGTTGAAAGTTTTTGCAAGACATACAAACATACATACATACATTTAAACAGACAGGTGAGATTTATTATAACCAATGATTTCATGCGGACTGAAGAAATAATATTCCAATTTCTCATGAAGCTGACAATTTCAAAATGCTTTAATGAGTAACAGAGCTTGAACGCATATACGCAAATGACGAGCTGCATGCAAGGTGATGTCACAGCAAGGAAAGAAAAAAATATATGAAAAGAACGTGTGTACAGACAGACGAGCATGTTAACGATCACATTTTATTTGGGAAAGTACCTGGAAATAACGAGTTGAGTTATTACTTGTCTTCTGTTCCTTGTGACATAGACTGCTACAACGTGTTGGGTCCAAATGTTTACATGTAGACGTGTGTACCATGTCACAAATGGATTGGCAAGCATTGGTTAATAGCCAAGTCTTAGCAGTGTGAAATGTATACCTTACCATGCGTATGAAACTGTTATTCAGTCAATTGATTGTTGGAGATGGAAATGTTCAAAAGTTTTGTTAAAAACAAGTGAAGCATGCATGGTCCCCCGTGAACGCACAATAAATGACGCATAAAAAAAAAAAAAATGACTAAGTTCAGCATTTGACACTGTTTTATAACCCGACTCAGTAATTACGGATTATTCAAGGAAAGCAGAAAGTGGACCTTGGGTTTAATTTTGGCAAACTTGTAATTCATTTCCCTTATTTTGTCCTTTCGTCCTCACATTTCATGGGCTATTTTCTGACAAAGGGGGAAGAATTTCTGTTTTCTGGGCTAGAATCTAGCCATTTAATACTTATTCTTGGTCATTTTTTTTTTTTTAATTTTTAGCTCCTTACATCAAATGGCTTCATACCTTGTCTGGAGATATTTTTCATTAAAAAAAAATTGTTTTATTGAAGAATACACTTTTAGCTTTTATGTAGATTCTCTAATTTTTCAATCTATAAAGAACACACAAACATAAAATAATAAGATATACTTGTCACTTTGAGTGGGTTATGGGTCATAGTCCCATTAGAGGAATGCTAGCCTGGGTGCCCGGCGTTGCCCGGGTGTTTGGAGGTGTGTGTTGAGAAAAAAAAAAAAAAGAAACTTTATAGTAAGCAGGCAGGCTCAAACCCGTACTACAAAGGAGGAAAAAAAAAAAAAAAAATGTGACGTCTTTGCTGTTGCACCCATCGCCAAACCCGAAGTGACAAATGTTTAAATTAAGGCTAGCCAATCAAAAAGAGAGGTTGATTTTCAAAAATATTGGGAAAAAAACAAACACTCCCTGTAGAAAAGTGCCCAGTTGAGGGTGAAGGAATTAATGATTTTAAGCCAATTTTTCGACATTTGTTATCTGAGGGGGTCGAGCTTCAAAACGATACTGATCTCATGAAAATCTGTCATCTCTATCGGAAGTTTTAGGCAGATATACATACATATATACATATAAAGAGACAAGTGAGATTTATATTATAGACTAGTGGGGGTACCTAGCGTTGCCCTGGTGTTTAGAGGGGGTGTTTTTGGGTAAATCAAAACAAAAATCATTGCCTGGGTGTTTAAAAAAAAAAAAAAAAGTTTTGGTAGGTATGTAGGAAGGATTGAACCCGAAGCCTTGACGCGCAGTTGGAAAATAATAAAGTGTGAAAAAAAACATGCGACATTTAACGGAAACATGTTTGAATTTATTTAAGTAAGATTAAGAATTGGCAGGTGCCCATACTTGACGACTTAATGAGGTCAACTTTCAGTGGGAGGCAGTATTTTATTTACTGCGGGTTTGTTCGCGTCTTTTTTTATACGAAAAAGTCGAATCCACACGCGACGATCAAAAAATGCTGAATATTTAACTTTTGAAAGTTGGGCAAATTAAATAGACAGGCGACCCCCGTTAACTCATAGATATGATTTCGACGCGATATAAAAAGTTTTTAAGAAGTTGTGAGCCGACTGATCGCTTCTTGGAAAAAAACCTTTCTCAGACATACACGAAAACGCACACACAAACATATTGGCTTTTATATATAGATTAGCGGGGGTACCCGGCGTTGCCCGGGTGTTTGTAGGTGTGTGTGGTGTTAAATAAAAAAGAAACCGGGGGGGAGGATCGAACCCGAAGCCCTGGGGCGAAGTTTGAAAATAAAATCGGCCAGCCAGAATGAGTTAGTGAAAGATGTTTGAATTTATTTAAGTAAGAACCAAATTGACAGGTGCGCGCACGGAAGTCGTCGAACATTACGACGACGACAATGACTAGGTTTGTTTGTTATAAGCGAAGTAAAAAAAAGAAAACAACGTTTTAATTAAGCGGGGGGTAATCAAAACATCAAAAAAAAAAAACTAACGTAAGGCAAACGAACACGTGAAAAATGGCTTAAATAAGCCTATTTTGATATTAAAATTTAAAAAAAAAAAAAAATTCGGTGGGTACCCGGGTGTTTTTGGGTGTGTGGTCGGGGGTGGATAAGCGAAGTAAAAAAAAAAAAAAAAAAAAAAACAGAAAAACGAAGGTTAGGTGAAAAATGGCTTAAATAACACTGGTTCAATATTTAAATGTAAAAAAAAAATCAAAAAAGACATCTCACACCACGATTCGAACCCAAAACGTTTAGATAATGAACCAACGCGGTAATCGATTGAGATAACGCTACATACATGAAATTTAGTCAGTTTTTCAACTATTTAAAGTAAATCAGGTCATGACGTCATCTGACGCATGCGTAGAACCGCTCGTCGTCACAAGAAGACCATTTTTGTTGACACCCCACCCCTGTCGAAACTTGTCGATTTCGGGGTGAAAAAATGAATGTTTTTGTCCAATTTTTCAAGCGAAGGATGGGGCTTCAATATGATACGGAGTTTGTGAATTTTCGTCGTGTCTGTCAAAAGTTTTTAACAGACACACAAACATACATAAATTTTCGCTTTTATATATATAGATGAGGTGGTGAAGTCATTAACGGCACATACTGATCACCTGGATATTCCAAGTTTGAATCCAGTTTGTTCCACAAAAATCAGTCAGGATGTTGACAACCTTCATATGGTCCCTCCTGTAAGTACCTAGTGTTTTACTAGAATAAATTCATGATAAAGTTTACTTAATATACTTTTAGCTTTTATGTACATTCTCTAACCTTTCTATGAGGAACCCATGAAATGGCACACATACACACAAACATTAAATTTATATATAAAGATTAGTGTATTACCATAACCACCACAGGATAGGAATGCTGAATCTCTTAACTGTATCCTCAGTAATCACTGGCTTCCATTGCGGTTGTTGTCTCATCACGTTTTGGCCAACTAATCCTCTGGCCTGCTTTGGGTAGGATTGAAACCAATATTTTCAGACAATGCTCACTTGGAACCATAGAGATTCAACGTCTCTCAACTGTGCCACTGCGTCTGAAAATAGAAGTTTCAATCCTACCCAAAGCCGGTCAGAGGATTAGTTGGCCAAAACTTGATGAGACGACAACTATGGAAGGCAGTAATTCCTGAGGATGCAATTAAGAGATTCAGCATTCCTATCCCATCGTGGTTAACTACCTGAAAAAGGTCACAGGAATAGTTGGAGGGTCATATTGCTGACACCACTTATCAAAGGTCAGTTGAAGTTACGGGTCATACGAGTGTCAGGTAGACGGTGAGACAACACCATAATGATCGGTCATGATGGTGGCAATTAGACAGAATTCGATTTAAGGGGGTGGTTTAACAAGAATTTATTTACATTGGACTTCAAAACAACAATGTTGTAGTCAACCATTGTTGCCAATCCTCTCGGGGCATCTCAACATCTACACAGCAAACAATGGCAGAGGTCAGAGGATTTTTCCCCCCTGGCCAACGGAATCTATGCCATTGGTCAGCTGGCTTGTTCTGTTGGCTGAGGGATGGTCATATGCAGTTCTAGGTCTATCGTCCCAGGCTTTATTGTTTCACCCTTTGAGAAGGAGTTAGTTTATTCCTAATTCTCTGAGGTTCCCCTACTGAGGAATGCATAGTGTTGCCACGACATTTGTTGCAGATTTTAGTATTTTTCCTCCAGAGCATTAACTTCTCCAAACCCCACTTTCCTACCTTTGTGTCATATCTTCGAACTGGGAGGGAGGGAGGGAGAGAAATACATGACAAAGTTATTAATCCTTATCCTTGAGTGGCCTTTAAGCGTCGATAATTTGTGACTGTACAAAAAAAAAAAAAACAATTCTGGAATTGCTCATAAACAATTTATGACACGGACTTCACAATCGGTTGAATCTGCGGATATTTATTTGGCTGTAAGAAAACAGATGACGACCTTGTTTGGCAAACTGCCCAAATGTGTTTTAATGTATGCATTTTTGTCACAGCTCCCAGAGAGAGTGAAGCAACACTTACAGGCAACCGCAACAAGCACAAACTCGCTAAAATTTGACGAGTTATTGAACTCGACTAGGACCAGACTGAAGAGCAAGTATGCCCGAGTTTGCAGTCACACAAACATGCGAGAGAGAGAGACCCCCATCCCAAGAGGAAAACCACTCACTGGAAATGTCAGTTACAGATACGACAGTCAAGACTAATGCAGTAAGAAATTGAACACTGTTACAAATGCAGTAAAGAGAGACACATGGCTTCGGATTGTCCAATGACTTCTCAGATAAAAAAATGGAGCACTTTGGCTGCTCTTGTACCCTAACAAATGCAGCAGAGTTATAATCATAAACAGTTAAACACGAGAAGGATTTATGTAACGTGGTCACTACATTTTAACACGGACCCCACATTGTACAAGAAAGTCTTGTAAAGAAACAAAGGAAAAGAAATTTGATACTAGTTTTTAGCTGAAAGAAAAAGCACTTATTAATAGTCGTTTCATCACCAAACCACTGACACACTTCCCAAGTCAGCTACAACCAACTACTTGGCCTTTTGGCCAAGATCAAAGTGTAGTATCTGTTCCGACAGATACTGCAAGCAAAGACCATATGTGGGGGCAACCCTACATATAAGACCTTGGTCAATGTAGGGGCAACCCTTCATACCAATTGTCACTATCCAGCTCCCCTACTCCCCGAGGAGTTGGTCCCCATTTCCCCTTCACTCCTCACATTAAAAATCGGCCTTGTGCCTAATTTGCTCGGTGGGGGAGCAAATAAATACCATCTGTTCCGGCAGATGCTGCAAGCTATGACTAGCTATGACTAGCAAAGACCAGATGTGGGGGCAACCCCACATGCCTGACCATTAACCAGCTCCCATTTCCCACCTCTCGGGAGCTGGTCCCCTTTTTCCCTTCCCCCTCCCTTCACTCCTCACATTAAAAATCGGCCTTGTGCCTAATTTGCTCGGTGGGGGAGCAAATAAACACCATCTGTTCCGGCAGATGCTGCACTTAAGATAATTTGTACCAGTCAATGGAGGGGAAACCCTCTATACTGGGACAATTATTATTTTTGGTAACCAGAGTGCCCCCTTTTTGCCTACTTTTAGGGGAGCTGGTTTTTACCTCACATTAAAAACGACCTTGTGCCTAATTTGCTCAGTGGGGGAGCAAATAAATACCATCTGTTCCGGCAGATGCTGCACTTAAGATGGTTTGTACCAGTCAATGGAGGGGAAACCCTCTATACTGGGACAATTATTATTTTTGGTAACCAGAGTGCCCCCTTTTTGCCTACTTTTGGGGGAGCTGGTTTTTGCCTCACATTAAAAACGGCCTTGTGCCTAATTTGCTCAGTGGGGGAGCAAATAAACACCATCTGTTCCGGCAGATACTGCAAGCTATGACTAGCAAAGACCAGATGTGGGGGCAACCCCACATGCCTGACCTTTAACCAGCTCCCATTTCCCACCTCTCGGGAGCTGGTCCCCTTTTCCCTTCCCCCTCCCTTCACTCCTCACATTAAAAATTGGCCTTGTGCCTAATTTGCTCGGTGGGGGAGCAAATAAATACCATCTGTTCCGGCAGATGCTGCACCAAAGTGTAGTATCTGTTCCGGCAGATGCTGCAAGCTATGACTAGCAAAGACCAGCTATGACTAGCAAAGACCAGATGTGGGGGCAACCCCACAAGCCTGACCTTTAACCAGCTCCCATTTCCCACCTCTCGGGAGCTGGTCCCCTTTTTCCCTTCCCCCTCCCTTCACTCCTCACATTAAAAATTGGCCTTGTGCCTAATTTGCTCGGTGGGGGAGCAAATAAATACCATCTGTTCCGGCAGATACTGCAAGCAAAGACCATATGTGGGGGCGACCCCACATATAAGACATTGGTCAATGTAGGGGCAACCCTTCATACCAATTGTCACTATCCAGCTCCTCTACTCCCCGGTGAGCTGGTCCCCATTTCCCCTTCACTCCTCACATTAAAAATCGGCCTTGTGCCTAATTTGCTCGGTGGGGGAGCAAATAAATACCATCTGTTCCGGCAGATGCTGCAAGCTATGACTAGCTATGACTAGCAAAGACCAGATGTGGGGGCAACCCCACATGCCTGACCTTTAACCAGCTCCCATTTCCCACCTCTCGGGAGCTGGTCCCCTTTTTCCCTTCCCCCTCCCTTCACTCCTCACATTAAAAATCGGCCTTGTGCCTAATTTGCTCGGTGGGGAGCAAATAAATACCATCTGTTCCGGCAGATGCTGCAAGCTATGACTAGCTATGACTAGCAAAGACCAGATGTGGGGGCAACCCCGCATGCCTGACCTTTAACCAGCTCCCATTTCCCACCCCTCGGGAGCTGGTCCCCTTTTTCCCTTCCCCCTCCCTTCACTCCTCACATTAAAAATTGGCCTTGTGCCTAATTTGCTCGGTGGGGGAGCAAATAAATACCATCTGTTCTTCAGATGCTGCACTTCCATTTCTTGTTCTCTTTCGGTGGAGGAGTAATCCTTCACGACTGAGACAATTTTTTATTTTTGTACTTTTTCTTCACATTAAAAAAACGACCCTGATGTCCAACTCTGTCTCGTGGAGAGGCATTGTAAATAGGTACAACCAGCTGCTATGTCTGCAGCTCGCTCCACAATCGTCTGACAACTTTGTTAAAAGTTTGAACTAGCGAGTCCCACATCTTGCTTTTAAAAGTTCTGTCACACAGCCACATGGTTTAAAAAAAAAAAAAAAAAAACTATCATGCTGACACATGCTTTTTTTTCTTCTCTTTTCTCCTTCCTCTACAGTGAGGTCAACTCGCACCATGGCTTGGTCATTTGCATTTGTTGAGATGCTGCTGCTGCTGCTGCTGTATACGTGTCAGTGGCTTTATTGCATTTAAACTTTGACCTGTTAGTTTAAGAGGTTATGTAAACGTTGGGTGGTATTCTCATTGCACAGATTTGCACAGTTTTTTTTTTTTTTGTTTTTTTTACACGGTGGTCACCACTTATCAAAGCCCGGAAGCCACTCAGGGATAAGGGTTATTGCAAGTACAGTACATTAGTGTGGAGATTTAATGAAGTGTTTACTTAAGGGGGCGGTTCATTAGGAATTTGTTAACGTTGGACTTGAAGACATCCAAGTTGTAGTCAGGTGGGAAGCAGGCAGACGGGACTCACTAGTGCCACTATCCTGCATGTGCAGCATTCAGGATTGACCAATCAGACTGTCTAATTCGCCTAGAGACAGAAAAACCAAACTGCACTAAATAGCATGTAGTTATAATACCTCTTCCTATTCCAGTAGCTTCTTTCCAAGAACTGTAGGCTTGTGACTCTTCCTGCTAACTGCTTTCTTCCCACCTATAACCTTGGGTATTTTTTTTCAATAAGTATCTACTATCTTTGCAATAATTATCTTTTGTTCTTTTTAGCTCCTTACATCAAGTGGCTTCGTGCCTTGTCTATAGTGACTTCCATAAACAAAAAATAGTAAATAAACATAAAAGGAACTGCACATATGTAACAGTCGTTAATCTTCAAAGGTACCGTTACATTTTAACAATCGAACCCAACACGTTGTGTCTGAGACAGTCGCAAGGAAATAAACAAAGAAATTCGATTCGGCTTTTTTTTTCTTTTTTTGTTTTAACAAAGGCATTTATTCTTGTTACTTTCCAGACAACACATTGCATTCTGTTTCTTTACAGTTCCTCTTGCAGCGACATGTACTTACAAAAACTCTGCCGTGTCGAACACGTGAGGTAAAAGTCTCATGCCACCACCTGACCACACATGCAGCTCACGCCAGCATATCTTGCTGGTCCTCCACTGCCAACATGTGTTTTTGCCACTGCTTGCCGTCCACATGTGTATATTTTTTTCTCCTTCCCTTTCTTCCACCGTGATGTCACTTTGCACACCGTCCACCATTTGCTTATGTGTCATATTGTTGCTACACGCATGTCAGTGGCTCCGTTACCCATGGTCGATATCCTATCCTCAGAAAACCAGGGCTTCCTAACGTTTTGAAGTCAAAAGCAAACACTTACCACAAGTTTCTCGCCATTCCTTGTGGGGGACAAGCCGATGTGCAGAACTGCTTTGAATGGTGGACGGAACCATGAAGCTTAGGGCAAATAAGGTTGGGGGTGACGCGACGGCCAACAACCAGATTCACATGGTGATGGAAGATGGAAAAATTCCGCCAGAAGATATGCTTGTGTGTATAGAAAGAAAGGAACGCATAGCCTGAAACGAGCTCTCTAGCAATTAGAATCTTGTTGAAGACTGATAAAAATACAAAAGCGAACACCTGCTGGTTTATCATCATCATCATATTCAGTTTAACACCATTTTATATGTTGACATGTGTTGGACAACTTTTAGAAATTAACTTTCAAGCTAACCTATCTCTGGCTAGGTCTTTATATATCCCTCTTTCTATCAAACCTATTCTCATGACTTCCTCCCATGTTTTCCTTGGTATTCCCCTATGAACTGACCTTGTTACCTCAACTGATCTACATCTACTTACTGAAGAAGTCCCGTCCATTCTTTTCACCGTAATGGTATGCAGAGGCATAGTAATAAGCGTCCACTCGAACCGGGAATCGTCTGATATAAAAAACGATACAAATACGCAAATCTGGGCACAGAGTCAGAGACGGCAGTATAAAAAGACAACTGTTTTGTTTGACACAAGTTTTTTCATTTTTGAACAACGTTTCGTTTGTGTGTGAATTTGTTGTCAGTTGGGAGAGGAACGACAGTGCTGCTGCTGCTGAGGTGAACAAACAAACTTTTCATCAGGAGAGAAAGATGAAATTCAAGTTTTTTTGCTTTTATTTTCAACACAAAAGAATTTACATGACCGAGATAGAAATTAATTCCTTTAAAATAGCATTCGTTTTTTTTTTTTTTTCATTTTACAAAGGAATCCCCACTTATCAAGATCCAGAGGCCACTCGAGGATAAAGGTTAAAGAGTGTACAGTGGTCAAAAGAGACAATATCATAGTAATCGTTAGAAGTGTATATTTGGTAAATTGGATTAAGGGGAACGGCTCATCAAGAACTTGTTTACATTGGACTTGAAGACAGCCATATTGTAGTCAGCTGTAAAGGAGGAAAACGAAAGAGAGTTCCGCGGGTGTGCAGTTCTAAGAAAGAAGCTTTGTTCGTGCAATCTATGTTTGGGTTTAGGCACAGATAAAGAGTGGGGTAAATTATGGATAGTGAATGTTTAGTGAAAGGGGGACCATATATTGGCGCTCAGACGAACACTTGTCATGAAAATAACGATAAAGCAGAGACAGGCCTGCAACATCTCTTCTGCGAGAAAGAGGTTGCAGGGAAGAGAAAAGGCCATCCCCCACTAGGCTACGAAGCTCGTTTTAAATTCTCATGGCACGTAAAGCTGCTTCTAGCAGTTCCTGCCCAGATGTGATGATAGTTGGGATGGAGCACACGCTTCTGTTCAGGATCCTGTTTGCTAGTTGCCAAAACTGATGGGAATCAAGCCACTGCTCAGCAATTTTGGACTTAACGAACTGAGCATAAAACTCTCACATTCTTTATTACTCTTTTACACTGGTTGCTGGCAGTCCTGAAAGCGGCTTTACTCTCAATACATCTATTACGTTGGAAGCAATGGAAAAAATGATTTCTGTGTGCAATGGCAGCAGCACATTCCAGAGAGAACCACGGCTGGCTGTTAGGTTTTTGCAGGAATTTTTTTAAGGGTATGAAATTGTCTATACCTACAATTAACCATTCCGTCAGATCTGATACTATAGAGGACACATTCTTTTTAAACATGGAATGCAGAGGTAGATCTGATATAAGTCAGTCATGGAGTATCGATATATTGTATGAGGGAGAGGTACATCAGGGAATTTGTTACATTTCGTTTTTATCTTACATGATACAACAGAGTGGTCGGAAGATCCAAGTGGAGACAGAACAGAAGATGAACATAGTTCAGGGCAAGTTGTGAGGAAAAGGTCTAGGAGACTTGTATATTGACCGTCAGTGTCAGGCACACAGGTGGGTTCGCGAACAATCTGAGTGGTGCCATAAGCAATGGAGAAATCGTGACAGAACCTCCCCTCATCATCGTCTTGTTTGAGTGGATTAACCATTCCACATTGTGAGCATTGAAGTCTCCAGACGTGAATGTTTACTGAAGGATACGCAGACAGGACGTGGTCAATTTTCTCAGATGTGCTTTTAAAAATAGTAACTCCACTGTTGTGGGGGGGGGGTGTGATAGAGTACAAATATGAACACGGTAGTATGAGCAAGTCCAACCCAGAAGCACATATAGGGTAAGTTAGGATCTTCTCTGGAGATGTCCCTACGACATGGAAAGCCATCTTTAATGTAGGCACATATTGCATGCCCATAGCGAGCTTGGGGGTCAGATTTAAATGTTAAGTTAGAGTATCCTTTAATTCCAAACTCTTCTAGGGAAATTGCTGGTCCAATGCCAGTTTCGCTTAGGAATCATAGG
>NC_136503.1:98787615-98840115 GCF_053919585.1 Euprymna scolopes | reverse complement strand
CACACCAGGTTTCGGTCAATGTAACCTCTGACCTTCAGGTGTATCTTGTCAAACTCAGAAATTTCCATGGAATTCCAAACAGAACCTTTTATTTAATCCATGGGGGTACCTTGCTCTTGTTCTATCAGCCATAACTATAGAAGCCCTAAATAATTCACAATCGTACTTTTTTAGCATAGTCTGCACCAAAGATTGAACCTTCAACTTGGCGTAGTGGATTAAGGATTTGGTCATTATGGTCATGGGTGTGGTGTTGACCCTGGGTCAGTTCTTTCTAACAAGTTCATCACGTCCTAGACACGGCGATTCAAGGCTGCTTAGTGCTTAGTAAAATTCAGTTGCAAGTTACACTCTTCTGGAGGTCGAAGATTCAAACCTCAGTGAAAGCTACACTAAAAAAAAAAAAAAAAAATACTTAGGATTTCTCCCCAGTAATGGCTGACCGATCGAGAGCATCTACTTTTGTGGATTTTATGCCGATTCCGCCAAGTTCAACAAGATTTACCTGAAGAAGGTTGGAGGCTACATCAACCAAAACATTGTATGAAGAACACTCAAACATTTATTTTATTATTACCAGCAATGGAAGATTTTGCTTTCAACAAAATCAAATAAAAAAAAAAACAATTAAAAGAATCGTTTCCGCATCGGAAAATAGGCATCAATTTTTCCAATACCACTAAATTTGACAATTTTTTCGATTCCGACTAATTGTCCCAACACTAGTTTGAACGTACAGTTAATTTGTATGTCAAATTAAAAAAGGGCCACACATCAACATGGCGTGTTTAATATAGGATTTTAAGTTGCTTTTTTGTTTTGTTTTTGTTTTTTTATAAAAACAATCTAAAACTTTAGTAAAATAAATTTTTGGCCCCGTTAACAAATTTTGCTGTATCGTTTTACCACTCCGAAAGGTATCCCACTTCTAACTCAATCTTCTTTCTGTATATGAGCCAAATATGCTACAAGGTAGAGTAGGGTTTCCATATCAAGACCTACGTGATGCTTTTTTTTTTTTTTTTTTTTTTTTTTACAAAGGAATCATCACTTATCAAGGCCCAGAGGTCACTCAAGGATAAGGGTTAAAGAGTGTACAGTGGTCAAAAGGACAATATCATAGTAATCGTTAGAAGTGTAAATTTGATAAATTGGATTAATTAAGGGGAACGGCTCATTAAGAACTTGTTTACATTGGACTTGAAGACGGCCATATGGTAGTCAGCTGGAAAGCAGGTAAACGGAAGAGAGTACCACAGGTGTGCAGTTCTAAGAAAGAAACTTTGTTCATGGAATCTACGTTTAGGTACCGATAAAGAGTGGGGAAAATTATTGATAGTGTTTACAGCCAAATGAGTGTTTTTCGTGAATGTTTGGCGAGGGGCGGGGGACCATAGATTGGAGCTCAGATGAGCACTTGGCATGAAAATAACAATAAAACACAGACATCATTTTCATAACAAATGCTCAACTAAGATTTAGTCTATTATCCACCCACTTTCATTCATATCAAACATTCGCCTACCTTTTTCTTTTTTCTTTTTTTTTTTTTTTTACAAAGGGGGTTATCACTTATCAAGGCCTGAAGGCCACTCGAGGATAATGGTTAATGAGTGTACAAAAGTCAATGGGACAATATCGTAGTAATTGTTATGAGTGGAAATGTGAGATAATTAAACCATTTAAGATGACGGTTCAACAAGAATTTGTTTACGTTAGACTTGAAGACGACAATATTTGTTGGTGATGCGTACGTAGCAGCAGGAGCGACACAACACCTATGCAATTAACCAAACCGGTCGGATGGCCGTGGAGAGAGTTGCAGACATAGCAATGGAAAGAAAAGCAGAGATTTAAGAAACTCGCGGCAACTGGATTTGGGCAGACGTTGATACAGAAGGAGAAAAAGCATGTGTTTGATATGGCACAGTTTTGTTAACCATATGACAAACAAAGAAACTTGTAAATCCAAGATGCAGATGTAGTTTGGAAAGTACCATGAATAAATGCTTTCTTTTTTTTTGTGGAAAAAAAAAAAACGCCGAGTTCAATTTCTTTCCCTTTTTTTTTGTTCCTTTGCGACTGTCTGCCTGCAACGAGTTGAGCCTGGAAAATGTAACAGGCCATGTTACACGTTCACAAGATGACAATACATTTGTAAAGATTTTTTTTCACTTGTTTGAAGGTTGCATTTTAAATTATAGAAGCAACTGGGTTCATGAAATAGAATTTCGAAAACTAGCCGGCACCAGTGAACCAAGTGCAAGAGAGATACAACCAACTGCACTTAAAGAAATGGTTAGAATCTTAAAAGATCTCTCTGGTTGGAATGTCTGAGCTAGCAGGTGAATGTCTGGAATCTGGCAGGATGCACCATCCTCAATTAGAACAAAAAAGAAAAAAATGAAATTCAACTCATGAACCATTTCATTTTTTTCAAGAATGAATTTCCAACAGACTTTGAGCAGTTATATTTCGGTGGCCAATTGTATCGTCAAAAGAAAGTTTTACTGTTTTTTTGTTTTATTTTATTTTTTATTTAGTTCTCAGAAATCAAGTGGCCCACAACCTGGGGCTAACACTTGAACTCTACATGAGATACATAGATATTCGAATGTTCAATTTAAGTTCTTTATCAAACAATGAATTAGTAACGAAATGGAGAACATAATTTTCCTCTCTCCAATTAACCATTTTTATGTATTGTAGTATATCTTTCGTTTTGGTCTCTTGGTCTTACTGGATTCCAGGACAAGAATTTATCTAGTCTGGTGGAGTATCCAGCTTCGTGCTGTTACTTAAGGTAACATCACTGGGAGAAGGTGCACCATTCCTCGTAAAAGCTAATGTGGGTTAGCCATAGTGAGGAGATCTTATTTGGGCAGCGAATACTATGTAATACTGTTTAGAATCTTTGAATATATGATCTACCAAGTTGGTTAGGGTTACATGCGATGGGTTTTGTTTTACGGCATATCAATCGCTTTAGAGTCATGAAAAGTCAGTAATTTTAGAAAGAAGATTTTCACACTTCAAGTTCTTTATACCTTCAAATGTAACGTTGCTATTGTCGCAAATAGACAAACAAAATATAAACAGAAATAAATATCTGGGTCAACATTTTTTTTCTTACAAATTCCAGTTACTTTCAGCATCACTTAAAAAGTTTCTCGCTGCTACGTGTACATTTTAGACTGACACGCACATCTCTTTCGCGCTGCACACCAAGCCAATTCTCGTCTGCAACTTCACATATCCTTTTTTCTTTGACGCGCACTTTATTTCTCTTACCTGATACCAGCTGTAGCTAGCCACTTCTCACTTTTGGATTACACGTCCATTTTCTTTGACACAGACTGTTTTTTTTTTTTCCTCCCCCGACCACATGTTGCATTTTTCCTTTTTTCTTTCTTCTTCTCCCACACACTTCCTAATTTGCATATGTGTGTTTTTCGGCTGCTGCTGCTAATCTCTTTGGATGCTGGCCATTGTTTGCTGCTGATGATACTTTTGACACGCTCACACGCACTATGTTATGCAAATACGTTGTTGGGTTGTTTTGTAAAGAAAAATTGTTTTGGTTGTAACTTTCCAGAACATGCAATTTTACAAACGTAAATGTAAAAAAAAAAAAACAATATCAATGTTTGGTATATTTTAGGTCAGGAATGTATCTCACTACTGATGCAACTCTTTGTCTTTGTTTTAGTGTTACTTCCATGGCAAGTGCTCGTCTGAGCTCCAATCTCTGCCTCCTCCCCGCCAATCTTTCACGATAAACACCCGTCTAGCTGAAACTACTGTCAATAATTTTCACCACTCTTTATCTGTGCCTAAATCAAAACGTAGATTCCACGGACAAAGCTTTTTTCTTAGAAGTGCACGACTGTGGAACTCTGTCCCGTTTGCCTGTTTCCCACCTGACTACAACTTGGATGTCTTCAAATCCAACATAAACAAATTCCTGATGAATCGCCCCCTTAAGTAAGACACTTTATCAAATCTCCAATACTAACGATTACTACAATACTATCCCATTGATTACTGTACATGCAATAACTCTTATCCCCAAGTTGCTTCCGGGCCTTGATAAGTGTCCTCCATGTAAAAAAAAAAAAAAAAAAAAAGGAAACTAGCATCTTCAGACAGCCTGATCCGGTAGCACCAACGATTAGAGCTAATGAGTAGATCACATATCAGAAAAGGTAGTCGGTAGATTAGATATTGGAAGAGCACCTACATAAGCTTTTATCAGGAAAATAAAATTTTGGTTTCAGGAATGTTAAAAAAAATAAATAAAAATAAAAAAAAAAAAACACTTAAATTAGTTAAAAGGTTAAAAACAATTCAGTTCAGATTTGTAGGAAAAAAATTTCAAGCAGTTCACAACTTCAAAGACAATTTCCTGAAAACTTTAACTGGGCCTTGATGAGGTTAAAGATTATAAAGTTACCAAAATTAAATTCATGCTGGCTACATTATTGGTCACCATCTCAAAAAGTTAACTATCATGAAATAGATACCTCTGTCACGCCTTTGTTTTTTGTAAACACAAGCTGGTCAACAAAAACAGACACAAAAATCAACACACCCGGAAATATGCCAGGACCACATGTGCTAAAAATAGCAACGACCATTTCCAAACAACAAAGAGAAAACACAAAAATATATTTCGCGTAGTAAACAAAAACAAAGGACTTATTTTAAATGTGGATTAAAATAAATACAGTTAATAAACAACAAAGACACTTTTAACTGTAAGTAATATGGGGTGAAATTAATTATAGTCATTTGTTGTTCCTATTTACTTGGCACCCCACAAGGGCAGAGTTAAACAAATGGTCAGTTTTGAATGTAGGGAAAATTCAGCTCCCCAAAAAGAGGCGCTCTGGATAGGAACAAAAATAAAAATTGTCTCTGTCATAGAAGGATTTCTCCTGCACTGACCGAAAACAGAAAAGGTGGAGTGTAGTATCAGAACAGATACTCCACTTTGTTCCTAGCCAAAAGGTCATTCATTGTTTAGTGACACCATCACTGATTGTGGAGCCGATAGCAGAAATGGCTCTCCATAAAGTTAGCAGCTTTCACGGCAAATCGCCAGTTCAGCTCAGGAGCTAGGAGTATTCCTATCTTGACTGGGCTAATCAAGTCAACGTTTCCAGTCGCTGAGGGGACCAGGGGTGCAAGAATGCGATACACACACCGCTGCTGCCTGTCTCCTGGGATTCCCCCTCAGTCTGCCACTTCAGTTTCTGAACCTGCTTAAACTCCATCTGGGCAGGGGCTGCAAAAAACAGCCTATCCTGCCTTGACGGAGTACAAAATAGACTCCGTGGCTTGGTGGGGGATGCCCTTTTCTCTACTCTGCAACCTCTTTCCCACAGAAGAGACATAGCGAGCCTGCGATTGTTCTATCGTTACTTCCATGGCAGGTGCTCGTCTGAGCTCCATTCTCTGGTCCCCCTCTCGCCAATCTTTCTCAAAAAACATCCGTCTAGCTGAAACCACCGTCAATAATTTTCCCCACTCCTTATCTGTGCCTAAATCAAAACGTAGATTCCACGGACAAAGCTTTTTTCTTAGAACTGCACGCCTGTGGAACTCTGTTCCGCTTGCCTGTTTCCCTCCCGACTTCAACCTGGATGTCTTCAAGTCCAACACAAACAAATTCCTGATGAACCGCCCCTCCCTAGGTAATGACACCTTACCAATTCTCCAATACTATTGCTACACTATCCCTTTGATTACTGTACACACAATAACCCTTATCCCTGAGTGGCCATTGGGCCTTGATAAGTGGTGAACTACATGTGAAAAAAAAAAAAAAAAAACTCCAGTTCACTTCTGCAGCTTCCAGTGGCTGTCCAGTTACCTGCATCAGTGCCTTCTGACGTCTGGCTACCAGTTCCTACCTCAATAACCCAAGAATCTCAACTTTGTGAGACACCCATTCTCCCTCCAGCTGATTCTATATCCATTGTCGGACATTATTTATTTCTTGGTAAAAATAAAATACAATATCGTATCATCTTTAACCAATCATCTGCGTTTGTCATCCTTCTTTGCTTTGCCGTTACCCCTTTGCCTTGTGTCTACCTTTTATTAGTTGTACGATTGGCACCTTCACACCTTTCGTCCCTCTGCAACACCTTCAAAACACACCACAGAATTACCCCCCCACCCCCGCGTCATATATAACACAATGTAATTTTGAAATAAGTTAATGTTATCGTAACTTTTGTACTATAAAAAGAAGTTTAAAATAAACCGGTAATGATTTTTGGAAGTTTTTTCAGCATCCAAAAATAATTTGAACGGCGATACTGAAATCGTGTTTACACATCAACGCCAATGTTCCTACGCAGCGGCTATTTTGAAGGCGCAGACATGCGTTTGATAGAAATCTATCAAAGAAAAAAAAAAAAGATATCAACTAACGGTCAGATTTTCACAAAATGTTTGGCTACTCAAAAACATAATAATAATATCAATATTTGTGCATTTTAGGTCAGGAAACGAGCATCTTCAGACAGCCTGATCCGATAACACCAGTTGAAGATTAGGGCTTATGGGTAGATCATACCAGTATATAAACAAGTCGGTAGATCAGATAACAGAAGAGCACCTACATAAGCTTTTATCAGGAAAAAACATTTTGGTTTTAGGGACCTAATTTTAGGAATGTGAATCTAAAAAAATAAATAAAATAATTAATATTGAACTTTTCAGCTTTAAGATGACTACCATTGAACCAGCATTATTATAACCAAATTAATTCTAGTTTTATAAAAATTCGGTTAAAGTTCAATTAATAATGTCTGCAAGTTTTTTTTATTATTTATAAAAATTACAGAAAAAAAGTGCTTCTACTGAACCTGAACCGAACAGACTTGTCAAACAAGAACTAAAATTTAGTTTAGGGTTAGTTAAGGAGTAAAAAAAAAAAAAAAAAAAAAAACATCTGCAGGAGAAAAAAAAAAAAAAAAAATGTTAAGTTCACGGCTTCAAGGACAATTTCCTGAAAACGCCAGCTGCGCTTTGATGAGGTTAAAGATTATAAAGTCGTCAAAATTAATTTTGAATACCTTATATTCCTCACCACACGAAAAAAAAAACCTCTTCATACGGGCTACATCATTAGTCACCTTCTCAAAAAGTTAAATATCATGAAATAGATACCTCTGTCACGTCTGAAATCACAGCTCCTTTGTTTTTTGCAAAAACAAGCTGGTCAGCAAAAACAGACACAAAAATCAACACCCCCGGAAATATGCCTGGACCACGTGTGCTAAAAATAGCAACGACCATTTTCAAACAACAAAGAGAAAACAAAAAAACTTCATCTTTCGCAAACTAAACAAAAACAAAAGACTATTATTTCAAACATAGATTAAAATAAATACAGTTAATAAACACCAAAGACACTTTTAACTGTAAGCAATATGTGAAATTAATTATAGTCATTTGTTGTTTAGCAACATCATCACTGGCTGTGGATACTGTATCATGAACGGCTCTCCATAAAATTAGCTACTTTCACAACAAATCTCCAGTTTAGCTCGGGCGTCAAGAGCACTCCCATCTTGACCTGACATATCAAGTGTGCGTTCTCAGTCGCCGTGGGGAACAAGGGCGCCAGAATGACATACACACTCCACTGCTGCTTGCCTTCTGGAACTCCAGCCCAGCCCAGCCTGCCATTCCAGTTTCTGAACCTGCTTAGACTTTGGCTCACCAGCAGCTTCGAGTGTCTCCCCAGCTCCAACGACATCCAGCTACCTGCACCAGTGCCCACTGACGTCTGGCTACCAGTTCCTACCTAAAGAGCCCAACAATCTCAATCTCGGGAGACGCCCATTCTCCCTCTAGCTTATCCTATATCCATTGTCGGACATTTCACCATTCATTTCTTGGTAAAAAAAATTTAAAAAAAAAGGATATCCTATCATCTTTAACTGATCATCTGTGTTTGTCATCCTTCTTTGCTATTGCCGTTACCCTTTTACCTCGTGTTAACCTTTTATTAGTTGTACGGTCGATTGGCATCTTCACACCTTTCGTCCCTCTGTGACACCTTCAAAGCACACCACAGAATTACCCCCTCCCCCATCATATGTAACATAATGCAATTTTAAAATAAGTTAATGTAACTTTTGTATTATAAAAAGAAGTTTAAAATAAACCTATAATGATTTTTTTTTAAAGTTTTTTCAGCATCCAAAAACAATTTGAACGGCGATAATCAACTCGTGTCTACACCAGGGTTGCAGAGTCGGAGGTTTTAGCTAGAGTCGGAGTCGAATTTCTAAAAGTACTAGGAGTCGGAGTCAGAATTTTTTTATCCGACTCCGACTCCTTAAGTCCAAAAAAAAATTTTTTTTTAATGGTTTTCCACACACTATTTCAACCACAGACTCAGAGGGAACCTGCAATGAAGAGGATTTTGAAAAGCTTTTGGATCAAGAAGATCATAAAGCAAGGTCAAAGCGGCGTAAGCTACAGGAAACAGCTAAAACGCTATCTTCAGTGAATAAAAGCCTTAGCAAGTTTCAAGCTAGATTTTCATGCTGCATTACAGCAAGTAGAACAACTAGATAGAAAGTCTAAGTTAAATGTTCATGAAGCTATAAAGCAGTACTCTGCGATAGTGAAAGAATCTGCAATGTTGGCAGCAGCACTTCCTCCAACACAAGTGAGTGTCGAACGTTTGTTTTCAGCGCTAAGGCTAATCAGGACAGACCAAGGGGCTGCAATGAAAGAGAAGCTCACTGAAGCCATCTTGTTTTTTGAGAGTAAATTATTAAATAATTATTTGCAACTTTCAATTCTATAATTGTAAATAAAGCCTATTTTTTATGTTTACAAATAAGACATTTCTTTAGATTAATTTTTTTTTTCCTAATATTGTGATAGAAGATTTATGAGAATGGACAAATGCAATAACAGATGAGTTTTTTCGGGAGAGGAGAGGGTACAAAGGAAAAAGAAAATATATAGCTTGAAGTGCAACTCTGCTATTATAGATTTGAATATGCTGATAGGCTGGTAAATGATCATGAGCATAAATAATACCATTGTGTATTATATATATATATATATATATATATATATATATATATATATTGTTACATGGGATGGAATATATACCGGCATCGGATGTGAGGGTTTTGGGAGAGTGCTTGGTAGTTTTTAATGTCTGTTTTATTGTTGAGGAAGTTGTTTGTATCAAGTGAAAACCAAGTCTATTAAGAGTGTCGTAGATTTTTGTATTTTTGGTGTGGGTGGGAATGAAAAGATGTCTGTTTAATAGTGGGGTATTTGTTTTATTTTTCTGTGTGTTTATGTTATAGTGTATTTTCGTAGCTTTTTTCTTTGCGTAAGAAATGAAATAGGATGGATACTGTAGTTTTCTTAAAACATTCGTAATATATTGAAATTCATCATTAAGATATTGGGGGCTGCATATTCTAAAGGCACGCAAGAAAAAACCAATAATCATGCAAGTCTTTATTTTATCATTGTGGTGCGAGTAGTAATGAATATAGTCGTTTTTGTGTGTGGTCTTTCTATGTACTTTGAAACTCAGATCGGTTTCTGATCTGATGAGGAGTATGTCTAGAAAAGCTAGGGAGTGGTCTTGTTCGGATTCATGTGTAAATTTTAGATCAAGCGAAAATTATTAAATACGTGATAGAGCTAAAAGAAGACAATAATATATATATGTATATATATATATATGTATATATATATATATATGTATGTATATATACGTGTATATATATATATATGCATGTATATATATGTGTATATATATATGTATATGTATATATATGTATATGATATTTCAATAATAAGCAATCTATGCTACCATAGCCCTATATGGCTTCTTCCTGTTTTACCTTTGATCCTTATTCCATAAAGGCAATATTATCTTTTAAAATATTATTCTCTGTATAATGTCTTTATCCCCCTCTTCTGATGAGAAGCGTTTGGCTTCGAAATGCCATGGCCTAAAAAGATTTCCCTATCCCTAAATATTGTATTCTATTTTGAACTGATAGCATAATAAAATTTAATTGTAAACTTTTTATCCCTTTGTTATCTAAACTTATTCTATAAAGCTGGTTGAGTTTATATGTGAGTATATTTATCATGCAAGTGAATGTTAAACGTCGAAAATGATATACATGAAAAGTAATAAAATGCATGCTGAATAGATGTGGGAGGCTGGTATATGGATCTGCAAAATAGATTTTCATATAGGATCAAGGAGTCGAGAGTCGGAGTCGGCATCCTAGTAATTCTAGGAGTCGGAGTCGGACTTTTACCATCCGACTCCGCAACCCTGATCTACACATCGACGCAACGTTCCTCTGCAATAGCCATTTTGAAAATGCAGACATGCATTTAATAGAAGTCTATGGTGTTTGTTAAGATACAGTCGACAGATCTTTTTAAAGACGTCATTTTTATGCAAAAACAATATTATATACCCAATTGTTATGCCAAAAATAGTAATATATCCAAAAATTATGAAAATCATAGAGTAAAAAGTTATTTCTAGTTAAAAGTAATTTTTATGGAAAATTGGATAAAATTGCATTTTTTAAGACGTTATAAAATAGGCAGTAGAAGGCTATACACACAGGACATAATTCCAGAAAAGAATATTTTAGAATGTTGGAAATTGTATTCATTGAGGCGCTGAATGCCATGTTTTCTTTTCAGGCCTTTGATTGGATCTCTAGGAAACTTCCTGCGCACGCAGTTTTAAAACTCTCAGACATTTTTGCTCTCTTTGCAAAAAACTCTGCTAAGGTGTAGACGCTAAATAAAGTATCTCCCTAAAAGGCACAGCCTCGAGGTCAACCATGCTTAGAACACCATCTCCCTTTTTTCCCTTTAACCAAGAATTTATTCCTATTGTGATAGGAATTTTTTAGACGAATATCGTCTTTCCTAGAACTAAAATAGTTGAGCTCTGTTAAGGGAGTTTTATTCTTCCAGATACCATAAAGAAATGGTTTCTGTTCCCTTTTACTAGATTCTCCGAAGAGAAGCAATTTAACACTTCAAAACTACCAGATTCTCAGAGACGCGAAAAATGGACATATTTTTCGCAATCCTACCATAGAAAACTGTTGGCTGTTTTTTTTTTTTTTTTTTTTTTTTTTTTACACAGTGATCACCACTTATCAAGGCCTGGAAGCCACTCAGGGATAAGGGTTATTGCAAGTACATTCTGTTAGTGTGGAGATTTGATGAAGTGTTTACTTAAGGGGGCGGTTCATTAGGAATTTGTTAACGTTGGACTTGAACACATCCAAGTTATAGTCCGGTGGGAAGCAGGCAAACGGAACAGAGTTCCACAGGCGTGCAGTTCTAAGAAAGAAGATTTGTTCATGGAATCCGCGTTTTGATTTAGGCACAGATAAAGAGTGGGGGAAATTTTTCACAGTGGATTCAGCTAGACGGGTGTTTTTCGGCATATCAACCTTTTTCAGGTTATTTAATGCCGAATCTAGTTATTTTGAGGAACGATTTTTAATGGAGTATTTTTTTTTTTTTTTAGGTCAGATTCTATTTAACCCATAGTTGGGACCCTAACAGGTACTACCACTCCGGGTCAGAGTGGACCTGGGAGCAATGGCAATTAAAGGGTGGCTCCACACTCCCCAAGACCCGCAAGGATATAGTTTTAGGTCATATCCAGAATCGTTGTATAAAGGGTTCTTTTTAAATTTTTTTATAAAGGCCAATTTTTTTAAAGATATTAGAGGATGGTGTGGGGGATTGTTTTTATCAAATAACTCTTTAATATCACGTCCTAAGGCATTACGGATAGCAACCCACGGCTAACTGGTTGCCGCATTGAAGGATTTTTACCCTCTGCAGGGGGGCAGTCGGCTTATTCTAGTGCCCTACCAACAGGGCAAAAAAAAAAGAGGGGGGCGACGGGGTTGGTAAGTAGGGAAGGAAAAGGAAAGGAGAGGGGAAGGGGGTTGTTTTTGTTTTTGTTTTTGCAGAACATAATTAAGTTTTACAAAAGAGAGTAGAAAACAAAAACAGAAAATCAATGTAGGTGCATTTCGTCTCAGGAAGCCAATTGACAACCTGATCTGGTAGCACCAGGATAGAAGACTGAAATTTATCATCTCAGGTAAGACTTGCTTTTATTCTGTTGTCCTTTTTTCTGCCGAGTTCTAAAGCGTGCGAGGAAATTAATTCTCACAAGAATACTTATGTCATGCCTTCAAAATTTGTTGCCTCTAGCGATAGACTTGTTTTGACTAAAAACAATAGCAGTTCTACTGGATGAATTTTCGTAACTTTTGGATATATTACTATTTTCGACATGACAATTACGTACATAATATTATTTTTGCTTAAAACGATATATTTAAAAAATCGATTTGTCGACTATAGCCTAACAGCAACCACTCTATCAAAGAAAAAAAAAATAGAGTAATAGTCAGATTTTCACGAAATTTCCGGCTATTCAGAAGTGTAGACGACTAAGTGCGACTATACCGGTGCCAGGTGAAAATATTCCGATTACCAAACCGAACTTCCTATTTTTATTTTAAAATAAAACTTAAATGTACTAAAGTAAAGTACACAAATAAATAAAAACGTATTCAAAATTTCACATAATTTCTTTCGTAGTAATTCATAATTCAATTATTTTTAAACTAAAACAGAAGTCCGGTTTGTTAATCGGAACATTTCACATTGAGGTTAGTTTTCACCTGACACCGGTGGTACGGTGGCACCTGGGGTCGCCTATGCTTCTGGGTCGCTAAATTTTCAATACTTGTTTCCCTTTGCATAGATTTATATTTAAAATAAAGTTTTTGGAGGTAAATATTTTTGTACGTGAACTGACCTCCATTTCAGTTGATGAAATCTAAACAAAATGCTAATGCTACTCGCTACTGTGTTGAAATAACGTTATTATTTAGAAAGCCATTCTTAACATGAAGAGGAGAGGGTGTTTTGTAACTATTCTATAATTTCACCTTACAATTTAATAATAAAAAAAAAGATACCGTAAAACTTGAAAATACTATTTTTAAAAATTTAATAAAAAATTTTTAAAAATTTTAAATAAAAAAATAAAAAACGCGGTACAAGAAATGCATAAGCACTATTTTTATGTTTAAATTAACTTTTTTTTTATTATTTAACTTGAATTCGTAAATAAAATAAAAATTATATATGGCATTCCGTGATATTTCTAGAGACATTTCATTGTTGAATATACTTGGCCTTCGGGACAAGATCAAAGTGTAGTATCTGTTCTTCAGATGCTGCACTTTCATTTCTTGTTCTCTTTCAGTGGAGGATCAGTCCTTCACGACTGAGACAATTTTTTATTTTTGTACCTTTTCTCCACGTTAAAAAAACGACCCTGGTGTCTAATTCTGTCCCGTGGGGAGGCATAGTAAATAGGTACTTCCCCCGTTTTCTAGACGGTGATAGCTGATTTGGCGTCCCCGACGAAACATTTTCCAACATATATTTTAGCAGAAGAAATTCACATTTTTAGAAGAATTATTTATTTTATTATTACATTTTCACCCCAAACAAGGCATATTGACACTTTGTTGTAGGGGGCTACTATCAGGGACATGGGCATCAGGGGTACTGTGTAGGGAGTTGGGCAGCAAGATGTCGGTTCACGTTACATTTTAATTTCTCCATGTCAGTACAGTTGGAGAAACAGGGACCCGGCAGGGAATTCCAAAGTCTAGCTGTCTTGGGGAAGAAACTAAAGTATTAGTGTTTGTATTATAAGTAGTTTGGCGTAAGAAGGTTACTTTTCTGTAAAAAACAATGTTTATTTACTTTTAAGAACTACCACATAAAAAAGAAAGTTAACAATTACAAAAAATAAATGTTACACGTTTATTAAATAAAAGTAAGATTGTTCACATTGATCCACTTATTTTCATATGAAATATTAATAAATAATAATTTTATATTATTACATATTATAATACAAAATCTGTTTGAAGATGTTTCGTCGGGGACACCAAATCATCATTCATCGTTTAGAAAACAGAGGAAGTACTGCAACAATATGTCTCGAGAAATATGCCCAAATACCTTAATATTAGGTTTTAAAAAAAAGATGCTTATGAACGTTGAACGTATGTTACTGTGCTATTTTTTTTTTCAATAGTATTCAAGTTAAATTCAAGTTTCACTTTTTTTATTAATTTGTTAGGTGAAAGTACAGAATAGTTACAAAACACCCCCATGTTAAGAATGGCTTTCTAAATAACGTTATTACTATCATAAGTGCATAAGTACCAAAAATGTTTTTTCGGGTTTGTATTACTGTACACAGATTCGAAAAAGTTGTCAAAAAACAAATGTTATCAAAGGTAAGATAAGTTACTTTTCTCCCAAACTGGATATAATTTTCGTGTTTTTATTCAATGTAACATGCTTATTCAGCTCGAAAAGCATACAGTGTTTACCGATGTAATGGAAAATTCAAAATGGCGCCCGACTCTCTCTCTCTCTAACATGTTAAGTTTGGGAAAAGCTGTTATAAATAATAAACTATACAAAATACTGTTAGAAATTCGCTCAATATATGTTACCGTGACATAGGTTGACATATATTCGGTGTTTTTTTTAATAGTATTTTGTCTAGTTCATTATTTATAACACTTTTTCCCAAACTTACCGTGTTAAAGAGAGAGTCGGGTGCCATTTTGAATTTTCCAATACATCGGTAAACGCTGCATGTTTTTCGAGCTGAATAAACATGTTACATTGAATAAAAACACAAAAAATATATCCAATTTGGTAGAAAAATAACTTATCTTGCATTTGATAACATTTATTTGTTATATATTTGTTTTTTGACAACTTTTTCGAATCTATGTGTACAGTAATACAAACCCACTACTTCAATACTTAATTATTTAATCACGTAAATTAATATATGAAAGTATAATTTTATGCATAAACTAAGTATTTACTTCAACAGTGCTCAATAGTAGGCAGAGCTAGGTAGTAAGTTAGAAAAATATATATGGCGATTATACAATATTCCGCGTTTCATCCACACTTGGATTCGCCTGGCATAAGCCTGACGAACCCTAGTGTGGATGAAACGCGGAATATTCTGTGTAGCTTAATTGCCATATATATTTTTCTAACTTACTATATATATGTGTGGGTGTGTGTGTGTGTCAGTAAATAAATAAAATGGAATACGGTATTGTGGATTGGACGTAAACAGGACATAAGGTTCCTTATTCAATCCTGGACAACGAAAGAATAACAGGTTAAATTTTGAGAAATTACCAAATAAAATTAGCCATATTGATCCTGATATTTTTATTACAAAAATGTTTTCAAAATCTTTTTTGTGTTAAAAAAAAATAAAATAAATAAAAAAAAATAAACGCAATAAAACATTATGAAATCCAACAATTTGAATAATAAAAGTGCTTCTACAGTATTTGAACCAAACTAAAACTTGATGAATTAAATCTAAAAAAAATTCAATTTAAATATATATTCAATTTGCTTCAATTCTGTGAAAGTGCTTGTTAAGATATGGTCGACAAATCGATTTTAAAAACATATGTCGTTTTAAACAAAAAATTATTATGTACTTAATTGTCATGTCGAAAATAGTGATATATTCAAAAATAATGAAAATCTATTGAGTACAAATATTTACAGTTAAAAGTAATTTTTACGGAAAATTGGGAAATTGTATTTTCCCTAGATGTAATCACCTTGAAGATTGCGAATATAGGGGCATATTTCCTTTTTCGCCACTTTAATGGCCGATGCTTTGTTTTAGCCAATAGGCTTTCTTTTTTTTTCTTTTTTTTACTAAAAACACAATAGCAGTTATTCTACTGGATGAATTTTCGTAATTTTTGGATATATAACTATTTTCGATATGGCAATTAAGTACGTAATATTGTTTTTGCTTAAAACGATATATATTTTTTTTAAATCGATCTGTCGACTATAGCTTAGCAAGCATTAAAAGGATTTTTAATTATTTTAGTAAAATAGAGTTACCTCCCTTAAAAAAATGAGTTAAAATTCCGAATAACTAAGCGTCTAAATAAATCAATATATGAATATAAAGAAGAGATGCGGTTGTGATTGCGCAACGTTTGTTTTGTATTCCAGACTTCTCGCAAAAGCACCCTTACAGGGGGTGTCCATTGTCTCGCGAAATCGAAAGATAATAAATTTAATCTAAGTTGTTTTTTTTTTGTTATTTGTATAAAATAAACACCTGAGATTTTTTTTTTAAACAAAAACAAAATATAAAAGATACATAAATAGATAATAAAATAAATAAGTATAACGACCCCCCCCCCCAGTTAATAAATATTAAATAGTATTGTTCTCGTATATACATATAAGAGGGTGGCCTAAATATGGGGGATCAGTTTGTAATAGATCAGCCTACATAAACTGGTTCCCCACTTTGTGGCCATCTGCACGTCTTCGGTATAAAAACGGGGGAGGGAAATCAAATAACCATTTTTTTTAAAAAGGAAAGGATAAATAAAAAGAAAAAAATAATTTAAAAAAAGGAAAATGGCTAAATATTTATGAATTAAATTATATTGATATTTTAAAAAAAAAAAGGGATTAAATATTTATTTTTTGTCTGAATTTGTTATTAATTAATAATTGTTATTTTTGCCAATTTTTTCTATTTATTAAATCGATATTATTTTTATGTTTGCTATATTGAACTTTTAAGCTTTATGATTGCAGCTATTAAACCACCACTCCACCAGCACTATTTTAAACAAATTAATTGAAATTTTTATACAGAATAAAGACCGTGCGGAAGTAATAACATTACTATTTAGAAACCCATTCTTATTACGGGGAGGGCGCTTTGTAACTATTCTGTACTTTCATCTAACAGTTTCTTAAAAATTGAATTTAATTTGAAAACCCTTTCTAAAAAAGAGCAGAGAGCCCTTATTCGGTAGGAGTACTTTAGTTTATATCAAGTTGGTTTAATTATTAATTTAACGATATATGTAATTAATATAACAATTATTAGCGTATTGTTTGGTAATTAATTTATTAATTGAATCCGAACCAAATTCTTATAAAACTAGAATTAATTTGGTTATGATAATGTGGGTTCAGTGGTAGCCATCTTAAAGCTGAAAACTTCAATATGACTATTTAGAAAGAGAAATTTGCCGCATTTACATTTTTTTTTTTTTTTTAGTATTATTTATTTTTTTGGTCATAATATTTTTCGGGGTTTTCGACTTTTATAAAAAATGACTTTTTTTTTTTTAATTAGAATAGAATAATAATATGACTAGGCAAGGGTTTTTTATTATTTAAAAAATAAAAAAATAAAAATTTTGGAAAATATGTAAAAATATCTTAAATTGAAATTGCAGAAAACCTTAAGGTCGACTAATATTTTTCAATTTTTCAAGAAGATGAGAAAGAGAGAGAGAGTTTGCGTGACCATGATGAAGAGAGAGAGAAGACAAGAGATGCAGAGAGAGAGAATCGCAGCATCCATGGAAGTTTCCTTCGCCTTTTGGAACGGAATGACGGACGATCCGTCGTGGGTTTGTGGGTTTCACTTACCAAAATGGAGCAACTCGGGTCGCATGAGTCGTCTTGCTGTGAAAAACGTACAGGATTTCCAAAGGTAAACAATAAGGCGAACAGGTAAGACAACAACAGCAAACAACAACTACTCATGTTCGGCCATATTTGTGGTCACATGACCCCAGCGCGTTGTTGAAAAGCGTTTGCAACGTTCGGCCTTTCAGGCGTTCGCAGTCGAAAACTACGGAGGCAGCCACGCGCAATAATCATTCGTACTTTCTTTTTTGCTCCGTTTCACACACACGCGCGTGCGCGCACGCACACACACGCACACACACTCCCTCCCTCCCTCTCTCTCTCTCTCTCTCTCTCTCTATATATATATATATATATATATAGATATATATATATATATATATATATATATATATACATATATAGCAAACATGGTAATTAGTAAAAACCTGAAGAGAGTGCTCAATACTATTCCAAAGCAAATATATATATTTTTTATTACAGTTTTATCTGCTTAGTTACACATGTTTCGGTTACCGAATTGTATCAACGATTCAGTAACTTCATCAGACTTTACAGAAAAGTAAAGTCTGATGAAGTTACTGAATCGTTGATATCAATCACATTACTAAATATTAAATTAGCTCTAGGATATTTACCTATTGAGCTTATTATATATCTAACTTACAACGAGCACTTTTTCTTTCCCTGTATTTTAATTAAACTAGTAATTTTACTATTACATTAAAATACACTTTGCTCTTTAGACTATTGTTCTAATCTCCTTTAAATATATATATATATATATATATATATATATATATATATATATATATATATATATATATATATATATATATATATTGCAGGTCAATATTTTTTTTTTAATTTTGAAATTACTGTGAAACACAGAGAAGTAAAATTTGGAACACTGGAAGAGCATAACAAAGTCCCTTAATTTCCTGTTTTTTGTGGAATCTGAACAAATATTTTGAAAATTATGTTCATTTTTCTATTTTGATATTTTACTTGTTTGAAATTTATAATTTAAATATCTTTCAGAGTAAAACTCCATCCTCAGTATTTTGTATATCTTCTTTTTTTTTTTTTCTTCTTACTTGTCATTTTGTAAAAGTTGGAGAAAAAAAAAAATCAGTTAGTAAAGATCCGCGCTCTGTCTCTCAGCGGTTGTATTTTGAAATGCCTGAACAGTGCGTTGGCTACACGAGATTAACGTCAGGGGTGTGAGTTCCGTTACAGAAGCGTTGATTTAATTCGAATTAAAAAAAAATATGCATCAGGTACTTTTGAAAGCCAAATCACAACGCAATATTATGAAAATAAACAAATATTTTACTTGTTTAACATTTATAATTGAAATATATTTCGCTTTATATGCTAATGGCAGTTGTTTATCATTCTCCAAATGCTCAACCTAAGATAGGGAGCATTATAGTCATTCACTTTTTACAATTTTACCTTAACCACTGTGCCACGTTAAAGTACTTTGAAAAATCAGTTGTAAAAAGTGATATTCTCTTGAAGGTTGAAGGTTCAATCCTGGGTGTGGACGACCGAAAAATACAATTGCAAATTACTTGAAACCTCTATCCAGTCATGGCTGACGGAACAAGAGCACATTACCCCCGTGTAATAAATAAAGGGTTCTGCTCGAAGTTCTGTCATAATTCCTGAGTTTTTTTGTTTTTTTTTTACATGGGTGTCACCACTTATCAAGGCCCAGAGGCCACTCGAGGATAAGGGTTAATAGGTATACATTAGTCATTGTGATTTTAGCATAGTAAACAGTAGGAATTTTGTAACTTGGATTACTTAGGGGGACGATTCAATTAGAACTTGTTCACATTGGACTTTTTCTTTTTTTTTTTTTTCATAGGTATCAACACATTATCAAGGCCAAGAGGCCACTCAAGGATAAGGGTTAAAGAGTGTACAGTAGAAATTGGACAATATAATAATCATTAGTAATGAAAATTTGTTAAATTTGATAACTTATATGGAACGGCTCATCAAGAACTTATTTACGTTAGACTTGAAGACAACCATATTGTAGTCAGCCGGAAAGCAGGAAAACGGAAGACAATTCCACAGGCGTGCAGTTCTAATAAAAAAGCTTTGTTCATGGAATCTACGTTTAGGTTTAGGCACAGATAAAGAGTGGGGGGGAATTATTGATAGTTTTTACAGCTAGACGAGTGTTTCTTGTGAAGGTTTTGCGAGGGGGGACCATAGATTGAAGCTCAGTCGAACACTTTCCATGAAAATAACGATACATCAGAGACAAACTCGCAACATCTCTTCTGTGAGATAGAGGTTGCAAGGAAGAGAAAAGGACATCTCCTACGAGGCTACGAAGTTCGTCAAGGTAAACCTGAAGAAGAAGGGGTGTTTTTTTGTTTTTTTTTACATGAGCATCGCCATTTATCAAGACCCAGAGACCACTCGAGGACCACTCGATGACAAGGGTTAATAGTGTACAGTAGTCAGCTGAACACTATCGTAATTGTTAGTAACAGAAATTATGTAAATTTGTTAAGTAAGTGGAACAGCTCATCAAGAACTTGTTTACGTTGGACTTGAAGACAACCAGATTGTAATCAACTGAAAAGCAGAAGAACGGAAGACAGTTCCACAGGCATGCAGTTCTAAGAAAGGAGCTTTTTTAATGGAATCTATGTTTAGGTTTAGGCACAGATAAAGTGTGGGGGGAATTATTGATAGTGTTTTCAGCTAGACGAGTGTTTCTTGTGAAAGTTTTGCAAGGGGGGACCATAGATTGAAGCTCAGTCGAGCACTTGCCATGAAAATAATGATAAAACAGAGACAAACTCGCAACATCTCTTCTGTGAGATAGAGGTTGCAGAGAAAGGGAAAAGGACATCTCCTATGAGTCTATTTTGAACTCTATCAAGGCAGGACAAGTCCTTTCTAGCAGCTCCTGCCCAGATGTGGCAACAGTACTCCATCCTTGGACGTACCTGGCTCTTATATAGATAGAGAATTACATCAGCAGTAAGATATCTACTGGATCGATAGAAGGATCCTACCATTTTTCCAGCGGCCTTGGCAACAGATTTAATGCACATGTTCTATTTCAGATCAGGAGTAAAGGTCAAGCCTAGAAGCTTATCAAAACATGAGGCTTCCCTAAGACGAGAGCCATTCATTTCAATTGACGCCAGATGGGGATCAGAACATTGATGGTGTAAAGATAGAAGTTTGGTTTTAGATGCATTAAAAGTAACCAGCCACCTCTTTCCCCATTGTACCACGTGCTCAAGATTAGAGGAGAGAGAATCGGAGAGAACTTGGTCGTTTACGATCTTAGATGTGCTACCATATATAGTAGTGTCATCAGCATAAATGTCTACAAATGATGTAAGGATGTGATTTGGAAGATCATTAATGTAAATCAGGAAGAGAGTTGGGCTCAGGATGGAACCCTCAGGGACTCCAGTATTAATACTGTGAACTTCTGATTTCTGCCCATCAACTACTACTCTTATGAACCTATCAGAGAGAAATGATTTAATAATTGAGAAGACATTTCCAGCTATACCATAGTTGGAGATCTTGTGAAGTAAACCTTTATGCCATACCTTATCAAAGGCCTTTGATATGTCAAGAGCAATTACCTTAAAAAGGTTTCCTCTGTTGAGCGATTCGTTAATCCTATGAGATATAACTGTAAGCACATCTGCTGTAGATCTAGTAGAACGGAAACCATATTGTGTGTCACTAAGAATGTTACTTTTGCTGAGATGGTTGATTATTTCTCTATTTAACACAGATTCCAGCAACTTACTCATGATGCACAGGAGACTTATTGGCCTGTACTGAGAACAATCACCTGAATTCTTAAATACAGGGCATACTGATGAGATTTTCCAGGGTGATGGGAAGCAATTCTCCTTAAGGCAACATTTAAACAGTTTCGTAAGTATTGGGTGTAGGATAAGCAAAACTCTTTATACAATGTTATTTCGAAGCATAATGCTTCTCATCAGATGTAATATAATGATGTAAGAAGAAAAAAAAAAAAACTCAATCGGACTGATCTCCTTAATAAAGCCATGTTATTGGCGAGAATTCGGAATTTAATAACAACACCAAAAAAAAAAAAAAAATTAAATAAAAAAAATGATTTTATCATTTTTCAACATTTTCAGGTTTTCAAATTTTCTTATTTAAATTCATTAAAAAAAATGTTTTCTAAAGTCTGTGACTTTACATTGCTTATATATATATTAGTATTGGGACGATTAATCGGAATCAGAATCGGGATTCAAAAATATCAGAGATTTTTGTGGTATCAGAATCGGTATCGGACAAATTTGAGCCTATTTCCAATGCCAAAAACGATTCCTTCAATTATTTAATGTATTTTGTTTTGGTTTAAGAAATATATTCCACTGCTTGTAGTAATAATCAAATAATAATTTATTGATTTTAAACTTCCAGTCAAACTAATATCTATAGATCACCCCCTCACAAGTGTGTTTTTGCGTTTGAGAACAAATAGGCACATTTAAAATGTGTTTTTACAGTAATCAGGACAAAATAACAATTTTATAGTTAAATATTTAGAGATTTATAAAGAATCGGAATCGATAATTGTATCGGAATCGGGAATTTAGTACGGAATTGATAATTATATCAGAATCAGGAAAAATATAGGAATCGTCTCATCGCTAACATATATATATATATATATATATATATATATATATATATATATAGTGAATAAATGATAAATGACGAACAAAATATTTTCCAAAATTCACGTTGTTGACCATCTTATAATTTATTCCTCTAATTCAGTTGACATTTACAATTCTTGACAGTATCTGTTTCGTAGCACAAAATCAATCACTTTATTATTATATCAATCAGTGAATCTATTAATTCCCTTAACTCATCAGAAGAAATAACAACAATCAATTCGTCGAAAGGAAATAAAATGTGATTTGACATGATTAAAATCCGAAAATTGGAAGAGAAGCTGCAAATACCTTTAATATGTTTCCATTACGCCATTTTGAATTTATATATATGTATATATATATATATATATATATATATATATATATATATATATATATATATATATATATATATATATATTTCGGCATTATGTTATTTAATTTTATACTATCGATTCTCTCCTGACGAGATGATAGATGAAAGAGCTTTTGAGAGATTTCCGCCCCTTTTATTTAAATGTATCTATATATATATATATATATATATAACAGTAAATGGTGAAAGTTCTGTATCGAAAAATAGCAATCTTTTGAAATACTGACTGAACAGTTTCATTTATTTATTATAATGTTAGAGCTTTACGTTGCGAGTGAAACAGTCACATTTGCGAGTGACTTTTCAAATTATCAACTAGAAATAATAAAACACATAAAAAGATAATTTTTTGGTGATTGTCAAGTTATTTAAACAATAAAAGTTTAATAGAACAATATACTCGTTTTTTGTTTTTTAAACAACCTCCGTTTAAAAAACATCTGCAAGAATTTGCATCATTATACTGTTGTGTCGCACAGCTGGTGTGAATATTCCCTTTGAAAGTCTGAATCCCTTGTCGCAAAGTTGTTATGGCCCCTCCGCCAGCATTCCCTGGAGAGTGCAGACAACAGACAACAAGCGATAAACTTGCTCCTCCTAAAAGCCAGAAGGAAACATCTAAGAGGGTGGACTACCTAGGGCTACGCAGAACACTTTGCATCAATTCAACAGCAAAAAGGTCGTCGAAATGACCCAGTCTCTGTCGGACTGATTGTCGAGGTTTGGACTTCGACTTACATGTACTACGAGAAGATGTGACACAAGGTTGGGAGATGAGAAAATGAGTCAATGCTCCAAGAGGAGCATGTCAGCCCTGAAAAAATGAGTTGACATTCCCTGGTGAGGGCGAAAGTACACTAACCAACCCAAGAGTCGTAACTTTCAGTTAATTTATACAGTTCGGAAGAGTTCATATCTTGTGTAGGGGGGAGTCGTCATATCTTCACGTATCAATATAGAATTCTGTGCATCTTTAGAATTAAACTTATTTAAACAAAACAAGAACCCGAGTTTGCCCAGCTGGGCAAACTTGAGTCCTTGTACCGGAAAAATATCCAGTAAATAAAACATTGTTTAGTAAATCGTTATTTTTTTTATTTATTTTTTGCATGTTTTTTGCATTTCCATACATCAAACATGGATATAAATAGCACTTAAACATCCGCTGGGTCATAAGCTTGATTTCAGTACCTTATTTGCCTGGGTGGATTGCCTGTAGGCTGAGATAAACCGCGTCTCACACACACACACACACACACACACACACACACACACACACACGAGATATATATATAAGGTGTTTCACGATCATTTTAAAACTTTTTTACTTTATTCGTGCTCCTTTGCCCTGGGCAACGCCGCCTGTCCTTGCTAACCAATCTTTTGCATTTTTGCATGTTTTTTGCATTTCCATACACCAAACATGGATATAAATATCACTAAAACATCCGCTGGGTGGATTGCCTGTAGGCTGAGATAAACCGCGTCACACACACACACACACACACACACACAAAGTAAATCGAACTTACTAAGGGAGATAATAACTTTGGGTGAATACGGGAAAAATATCCAGTAAATAAAACGTTCTTTAGTAAATCGTTAATTTTTTTGCATTTTTTTTTGGTATTTCCATACACCAAACATGAATATAAATATCACTAAAACATCTGCTGGGTCATAACCCTCATTTCAGTACCTTACTTGCCTGGGTGGATTGCCTGTAGGCTGAGATAAACCGTGTCACAAACAAACACACCCATAGACAAACATTAGGAAAATTTATAAGAAGATTACAAAAAATATTTATGATGTATGTGTAGCATAGTGCATATGACCACGTGGGAAGATATCAGCGGCAGCAAAGAATGGCTGGCTTGCAGGGAAATTAGCATCAGCAGTAGCCGAAAAACACACATATACAAATGTGCGTGAGAAGAAGAAGAAAAAAAAGAGAGAAAAATACACAATATGCTCGGGGCAAAGAAACAAAGTCAGCGTCGAAAGAAATGGACGTGTAAAGAAATGGCCAGCGTGAAGTCGGAGAAGAAAGGTATTCACCAGGTAAGATGGACGATGTTGAAATACATTTAAATGGTGCCAAAAGTAACGGAAATAAAAATTTGTGTTAAAAAACAAAAAATGCCGGATTTTTTTTCTATTCCTGTTTTATTTGTTTGTCCATTTGCGACATAATGACTACGTTACATATGTACTCGTCACAGAACGAAGATGTCATATTCCAAAAATCACGTGGGTTTGGCTAGTGACTTTTCTATTTGGCTAGTAAACGAAAATATTTAATTGTCAAAGGTCAACTAAAGATAAATTCGTCTGTCGAACCCTATATCTATTGAATGTTTATTTTTAATTTAAGAAATACTTGTGACGGAATGAAGATGTCATATTCCAAAAATTACATCCCTAGAGTCCCGTGTGGTTATGTTTTTTATACATTTTTGTTTTATTTCTGTCGCATCTTCTATCTGACTGGTTAGCATTTGCAATTTCTATGGGTTGGTTTCCTCATTCAAGGATTAGACTTCAGCTGTTTTCATCATTGTATCTGTTGTATAGTCTCGATCTTCCCCTTGATTCCAATTTCTCCGAATTATCATTATTTGTACTCACTCGGAGTTCTTACACAGGCCATCATCAGAGATTATTCACTGACAATAATTTGTGGTGTTCCCTGGAATCTGGGTGACAAACAGTTCTCAGATTTCCAGTACTCTCCTCCTCTTTCAATAACCTTGGCAAATAAATTTGCATTACTGCAACAGCCTTTTACCATTGACTCCTTGCTGGCAATGACCATTTGATCTTCACTGGAATTTGGGTAGCAACAAACTTCCCCAAGGTTCCAATCCTCTAATACTCATCCAGTGAAAGTCTGGTTAATGCTTTCTCTACTCAGTCTTTCCATCCTCCTTGACCCTTCATGACTATTTGGAGTGGTGCCAGTTGATACGGGCACTACAACTTTTGGGGAACGGGGTGTTACATAAGGGAGGGAGAAGAAGAGGATTTGACTTGGACACTTTACTTCAGGGATACTGGTACCCTGGTGATGACGTGTCCATTTTACTAATGAAGAGAAGAAGTTTACGACGATGAGAGAGAGAGAGATATTACGAGTGTTAAGAGACGAGAGAACGAGACCCAAGATCCCTTAAACCGTTTGTCTAGTGGTTAGGACGCTTGTGTGTTTGAATTAAAGAAGATTCATACCTGGTTCCACTGCTCTGGGAGAGTCTTCATCTGGGTGGAGCTCTCTTGCTGTTTTCGCCAGAATACACAAGATGAAGACAGATGTTGGGTTTTCAACCTTTTATTCTCCCAGGCATGATCTGCAGATGCCGCCATCGATGGTCTCCACTGTGGGTACCTACCACGTCCCACGTCTGGGGCGCGCATCTCCCCCCTTACTTAGGAGAGAACCATTTTAGACTTCTGCTCGGCTCGGCATTTTCTGAGAGACTCAACATTTCACCAACCTTGCCACGTAGCATCACATGACATCCGGTTAGATGAAACGTCACTTCCTGCAACGTGGATTAACTACAAAAATATCTCTCTGACCTCCTCCCACCCTCTCCCTCTCCCTCTCGATCTACTATCTAATAGAGACATAGAGAGAGAAGATAGAGAGAGTATGAAAGAGCCAGAGAGAAAGAGAGAGGAGAGATGCTCTTTAACAGCAACACATCAAAGGCCGTAAATGACAAAGTTCTCTCTGATTCTCTCTCATCTGGACTCGAGCGCGTGGTACAATGGGGGAAGAGGTGGCTGGTTACTTTTAATGCATCTAAAACCAAGCTCCTATCTTTACATCATCGACGCTCTGGTCCCCATCTGGCATCAATTGAAATGGATGGCTCTCGAATAGGGAAGCTTCATGTTTCGATAAGCTTCTCGGCTTGACCTTTACTCCTGACCTGAAATGGAACACGTACATCAAGTCTATTGCCAAGATCGCTCGGAAAATGGTAGGATCCTTTTACCGCTCCAGAAGATATCTCACTGCTGATGCAATTCTTTATCTATATAAAAGCCAAGTACGTCCAAGGATGGAGTACTGTTGCCACATCTGGGTAGAAGCTGCTAAAACACTCCATCTGCCTTGACAGAGTACAAAATAGGCTTCGTGGCTTAATGACGGATGCCTTTTTCTCTTCTCTGCAACCTCTCTCTCACAGGAGAGACGTTGCAAACCTGTCTTTGTTTTATTGGCTTAGTTTCTGCATTCAAATATTTTCTTGGTTCTCTGTGAGCGTGTCCTGTTTTTGTTTTATTTTTATTCAAGTTTTCTTAGTTCATGTGGGTTGGTTTCCACATTTGAAGGTTTTCTCTAAGATTTCAGCCATTTTCATTATTGTAATCCATTACATTTTCATTATTGTAATCCATTACATTTTCATTATTGTAATCCATTACATTTTTCTCCTACGGTGACTTCCCGAGGGAACTTTAAAAAAAAAAACTTTCTTTGGGAAGCGATTAGTTTATTGTTAATCGCCTGAGCCGCCCTTACCAGGTAATGCCGACAGGGATACCTAGGCACTTTTTGTAGGCCAGAGTACCCCTCCTCAGAAGCGCTGACTTCTTAATCACACTTTCTGACCCTGGTGCCTAAGTTCTTGCAATGGGCGACAATTAAAAATCTGATTAGTGTTATCTTGACTTTATGATTCCTATCGCTTTCAGCTCTCTGACCAGTTCCATGTATTTGTTTTGCTTCTCCATCTCCTTGATGTTAACCCTGTGATCTGCTGGGATGGTGAAATCTATTACCTGGCAGGATATTTCCTTTTTATTGATTACTATGACATCCGGTGTGTTTTGCTTGGATGGGTTTATCTGTTTGTGCCTCCATGTCACATGAGATTTTATGATTTCCGTTTTCAAGTACTGCTACCAGTTTTTTTTTGTTTTTTTTTTTAATTAAATTTTCACCACAAACAAGGCACAGTGCCACTTTGAAGAAGGGGGCTACTATCAGGGACTTAATTAGCAGGGTCATTATGAAGGGAGATGAGTAGAAAGATGTTCTTGAATTACACTTGAACTTCTGCATATCAGTGCAGTTGGGAAAGCAGAATCCCAGAAGGGAGTTCCAAAGACCCGCAGTTCTGGGGAAGAAACTATTGGAGTAAAAGGCTTTCTTGCACCTAGGGATCTCTACTGTAAAGGGATGAGACTTAGTAGCTTGTCGGGTTTTTCGCGGGTAGTTACGTCGGGGAGGTACAAGTGTTTGCAGTTCGTCAGAGCATTCACCATTAAAGTATTTGTGTTTGTGTTTGTACCATTGGTCTTGGTATTCAAGCTGCAATTGTTTGCATAGTTCTCGGTGTATTGTCTTCTCCACTTGACCGTGTCTATTCTTACATTCTTTTTAGGCTAATTTATTGCATTCACTTATTTTGTGACTTACTGTTTTATCTCTGTGTCTGCAGAGTCTGCATTTGCTGTTTTCTAATGTCTAGTCAATCTTAGCTTTGATAGAGTTGCTCTAATTGCGTTATCTTGTGCAGCTGTTAGTAGTGATTTAGTCTCTCTGTTTAGGTGTCCTTTTTGTAGTCATGTCCAGGCGTTTTCGTGAGTCTCATCTTTTATCCCTTTGTATCCTTATGAATCATCTGTGTTTCGTCTCTTTGTCTGCAGAGTCTGCATTTGCTGTTTTCTTGTGTCTTGTCGATCTTAGCTTTGATATAGTTAGTTCTAATCACGTTATCTTGAGCGACTGTTCTTAAGAATTCAGTTTCTCTGTTTATGTATCCTTTTCATAGCCATGTTCAAGTCTTTTTGTTATTCACATATTTCATAATCCTTATGACTCGTCCGCGTAGCTGTTTCTCTTCCCATTTTTCTTTTGTCATTTTATTTTTTGTCTCTCTTTTTCTGTCTTGTTTGTTTTTTCAGTGTCGCTTGCTGCCGTGATTATTCTTTCGGCGTTCTGCATTATGTATTTTTCTTATTCATTTTTTTTTGTGTCATTTACACAATCTTTTATACAAACTAGTCCTCTTCTTCCATCTTTCCTTTTCAGATAGAGTCAGTCAGTATCATCTTTTGGGTGTAGTCAATTGTGCATATAGGGTGAAAAGATAAACTTGTCACTCTAGAAAAGACAACATGATTCCATTTCTGTTTGCTGTGAAAAGTTGCTTTTGACTGAAACTTTTAGGTCATGAATAAATGAGGTCTATCATCAACACAATGCAATACTTGTGGAACTATTTTATCTTGCTGACTGTCTTCCTCCTACATATATCTGTAACATAGTGTATATGAGTGTGTGAGAAAATATCAGCAGCAGTAAAGGATAATTATAAAGCGCAGCAGCTTCTATTACCGCTGTGGTAGAAAGATAAGTGCCTACTAAATAATTGGGGTGCACACAGTCCTACGTTATAGAGATGGAGTATGTAAATAGCGGAAAATTTTTCCTATAGAAAGTCTGAAAGTGGGCAACAGAACTCGGACAATGAATCAAATTTCTCAGGTATGCAGTTTTGGCCTGGCAGGTCAGAGTGCTGCTCAGGCAATTAAGTGGTGAGAAAGTAGACCATCCCCTGTCTCTAGAGGGAAGAGACCGGAACGAAGAAAAACATGCAAAAAACAACAAAGGCAGGTCTCAACTACCAGCTAGTGGTGTTGGTCCCGAGATTCCAGTCTCCCAAAAGAGGGGATCGGTTTTCGGGTCCAAGCTCCCACAAATGTGGAGTCGGTCCTTTAGGTCCTGACTCCCCAAAGGAGGGGGTCGGTCCTTGCTAACAAAAGTTAGTATGAAAAAACACCTTAACCTAGCCCGAAAGCCCGGTGGTGGATCAAGTTTCGTAACTGAGAGAACAGATACTACACTTTGATCTTTTGTGAGTCTGTTTACAACAAAGAAGCTTAGAAATTAGAGGGTAAATAAATAGTGCTCGTGTGTACGGCACAATCACATTGAGTGTACGGCACAATCACATTGACACGCTGGTTCTCGCCAGATTATCAAAGTTAAGCAACGTTGAGCCTGGCCAGTATCAGATGGGTGATCATTTGGGACATGAAAAGAAGAAAATGCAATAATTCTTGTATAATATTGATATCTGATTAAGTCAGGGGCACGGATAATGCCTCTGCCCTGTAGAGTCATGTGTCAACTGTAAATTGTCTCGATTAATTTTGTAAATTGTCTCGATTAATTTTGTAAATTGTCTCGATTAATTTCGTTAAAAGTGTCTGAGTACTTAAGAGACAAAATATGCCGAAATTGTCTCGAATAATCTCAACAAACAGGGGCTGATGTGTTAAGATAAAAAAAAGGGCTGTGAACTAAACAAAGGGTTCGATTAACTAGTGTTCTCTCAAATAATCTCATTAAAATAACTGAGCAAAAAAATGATAAATGAGTCATACGACTACGAACAATGTTATGATAACTAGTTTAAAGAGTTTCAAAGAAGGAGTTTTAACAAAAAGAAATTATTTGGGCAATTAGCATAAAAATCAAAAATCTATCAGTGAGCAAGGAGAGATATAAATGTTATGACTGATAGGCTATCGAAAGGAAATCGAGGGTTTATGTAAGACAACAAGAAAAAGACTGTGCGAAAGAAAAAACTCGCACAAAAAATATATTTGTACAAATGCATCTTAAACACAATTAACATTATAACATCTGAGTTATGAAGACTTTCAAGAAACAACAAACTGATTTTTTACGAAAATAAAAATATTCCGTTTCAGTTTGGTGAATTTACGGACTCAGAACCAACAAACACCAAAAACTATGCACACTCTGATTTGGTCTTGCGATGATTTGACTGACTTTTTAACATTTGAAAATGTTCTTGCACAACCAAGTTGAAACACTTCAACACTGCTTCAGTGACATTTCTGAAAATCCACCAAAAAATACATTCTCATTATTTATTTGATTTCCCCTTTTTTTTTTTTTTTTTTTTTTTTTTTACAAAGGCATCACCACATTATCAAGGCCCAGAGGCCACTCAAGGATAAGGGTTAAAGAGTGTACAGTAGAAATTGGTCAATATAGTAATCATTAGTAATGAAAATTTGGTAAATTTAATAACTTATATGGAACGGCTCATCAAGAACTTATTTACTTTAGACTTGAACACAACCATATTGTAGTCAGCCGGAAAGCAGGAAAACGGAAGACAATTCCACAGGCGTGCAGTTCTAATAAAAAAGCTTTGTTCATGGAATCTACGTTTAGGTTTAGGCACATATAAAGAGTGGGGGAATTATTGATAGTGTTTACAGCTAGACGAGTGTTTCTTGTGAAAGTTTGGCGAGGGGGGACCATAGATTGAAGCTCAGTCGAGCACTTGCCATGAAAATAATGATAAAGCAGAGACAAACTCGCAACATCTCTTCTGCGAGATAAAAATTTCCCCTTTTAACATATTAAAACATTGTCTTTAAAAATTTGGAAGAATATGTTGGAATTCCTTTATTTTTACGAAAGAATAAATGAGGAAAGAATTTCTAAAAAAAAAAAAGTATGAAATGAAAATCATCGAACAGACTATATACTATAACATTTTTATTTGGATTTCATTATTCATGTTTTATCGTGTGAAATTTTATATTTCCTTCTCTTATTTTTTCTTATTGTCTCAGGCAGGTTTAATTAAATTCTTATAAAGAATTTTTTGGGAAGGGAAGGTGTTTAACATAGTGCAGATGAGCGTCTGGGAAAATATCAGCAGCAGCAAAGGATAGCTGGCTTGCAAAGAGATTAGCAACAGTAGTAACTGAAATGCACACATATGCAAATAACCTCCAATCTGTAGTGGAATGGGGGCATAAATGGATTGTCACATTCAATGCTGCCAAGACTAAACTGGTTTCGTTCAATCATTACAAGAAACCTTCTCTGCCACCAATAGCAATGGTCAGTGACTCCCTGCCTGAGAGTACATCTTTCAAACTGCTTGGCCTAACGTTCACAGGAAACATGAGTTGGAACAATTATATTAAAAACATTGCCAGGGCCGCTGCGAAAAAGGTAGGCTCTCTCTCTCTACCGTGCTAGAAAACTACTGGCACCTGAAAGTATCCTGTACCTTTATAAGGCCACCATTCGCTCATGTATGGAGTATTGTTGTCACATTTGGGCTGGTGCATCTGCCGCTAGTCTCTCGCTCCTAGACAAGGTTCAAAAGAGAGTCGCCAATCTGATAGGCCCTGAACTGTCATCTAAGCTTCAGCCTCTGTCCCATCGACGAAACGTTGCATCCCTCTGTATTTTTAATGGTGAATGCTCTGACGAACTGCAGACACTTGTGCCCCCACGACGTAGACACTCTCGACAAACCCAACAGGCAGCTAAATCCCACCCCCACACAGTAGAGATCCCTAGATGTAAAAGATCTTTCTACTCCAGTAGTTTCTTCCCCAGAACTGCTAGACTTTGGAACTCCTTTCATGGCCCCTGCTTCTCCAACTGTACTGACATGCAGAAGTTCAAGTGTGACGTGAACAGACATCTTGCTGCCCAACTCCCTACATAATACCCCCTGTAGCTTATGTCCCTGATAGTAGCCCCTACATCAAAGTGGCAATGTGCCTTGTTTGGAGTGAAAATGTAAAAAAAGAAATTTTTTTAAAATTTTAACATTCGTTCGAATAGCACCTCGATGTCTAATCTATTATAGTTTTCTGTAATCTATGTCATTTATAAAATTAGGGTCCCGGGCGATGCCAAGTTTCCCTGCCACTTTACGATCATCCTGGATAGAATCTATTTTTACTCAACATGTACAACAGATGAAAAAGCTTAAAAAGATTCAGTGACGTGAAGGTTCTACTTTCAATTGTTATGGTTTGCCAAAATTTGGGTCAAACGATGAGAAGAAGAAGAAGAAGAAGAAGAAGAAGAAGAAGAAGAAGAAGAAGAAGAAGAAGAAGAAGAAGAAGAACAACAACAACAACAACAACAACAACAACAGCAGCAAAAGAAAGAAAGACATAAAGAAGAAGAAGAAGAAGAACAACAACAACAGCAACAACAACAAAAACAACAAAAGAAAGAAAAAAAGACATAAAGAAGAAGAAGAAGAACAACAACAACAACAACAACAAAAACAACAAAAGAAAGAAAGAAAGACATAAAGAGGAAGAAGAAGAAGAAGAAAAAGAAGAAGAAAAAGAAAATGAAGAAAAAACAAAGAAGATAAAGAAAAAGAAAAAAGAAGAAAAGGAATTAGAAAAAGAAGAAGAAGAAGAAGAAGAAGAAGAAGAAGAAGAAGACATTTGCAAGTAAAAAAAAAAAATGTCAATTTGGGTGTGACACGGACTAAAGATATGACAGATTTTAAGTTCCGTAAGAAAGTCTTTCCTATTGTTCTTGGCAACCAATCTGCGACATTAAAAAAATAATAATAAAAAATAAAAATAAAAATAAAAAAATAAAAAAAACAAACCAAGCAGATTTATTACTTTGTCGACGTGATACGAATAATAGAATAAAAAAAAAGAAAGAAAAAAAAAACTATTACGCCATCATAGTCAATGTTAGGGAAATGTTTTACATTAAAATCATTGCTAATATTTGTATATGTATATAACTATCTGATCTGTCTGAAATTTTGTATGTACCTTTGTTATGATAAGGTGCAGCGAATTAAATATTATGGTATCCTAACGGATGCACAGTTCGGGATAATTAGAGATTAGTATTTAATGCACAAATTTAACCATAATCAACCATCTCTTGTGCATAAAGCCCTTATTTTAATTCAACGGTTATAACTTCTGGTTGTTTTTAACCGACTAGAAATCTAGTATATATATATATATATATATATATATATATATATATATATATATATATATATATATATATATATAATTATTTTTTTACTATAATAATTATTAAATACCTACAGACACTAGTGTTTCATCCTTTCGGGAATCTTCAGTGCAGGGTGTCACGATTAATACCAGTCGAACGGTTCGAACCCCGCATCACGAGACATCTCTGGCTCGGTTTAGCAAAGACCATATCCATTCGGCTACTATTAACCGCGTGAAATAACATTTTAATTTTAATTGTTCATTTACGTCAGTCAGAGAGTGATCTAATCGTCATACGATGATCTATGCATAAGAGCTAAGTTGACCGACTTTTAATTCAACTGAAAGTGCTTGACGATAAGAAACGAATTTCTTAAAGGGGCTGTCATAATTATTTTTTTACTATGATATATATATATATATATATGTATGTATGTATGTATGTATGTATGTGGTCAGGATCTTGTGTGGACGTGTGTAAAAGCACACAGATGTCTTAGCCTCATACTGTGCTTCTCCCAGACAAATCAACCGCACGTGCACGTCGTGACCACTGCCACACAGACGGGGTTCTGATGAACGACAAGTGTCCTGCGCCGTATAACTGGACCTTGCGCAAGCCTTTTCTAGTCTCACACAAAAACGCACATTCACATTTCAAGCTATATTACTTGTCATATACATACGCGCACACAAACATACGTGCCCACGTCCACACACGTATTCACGTTCGCGTACATACACTCACATTCACGCGTATACTCACACACGCGCACACGTACGCACATAAGGACAACATAACTTCCCCTTTCAAAGGAAATCCACACATGCGCAAAAGACCACCGGAAACAAGTATAAAAGCAAGAGACAAGCTGTTTCCAGCCTTTTTCAGACCAGCTTCCTAGCTGGGCGGTCTACAGACCGACAGCGTGCCTTTTCGGCACACCACTTGCTACTATGTGGGACAAAAGCCAACAGACAGTACGTACACTTTACACGCTTTCTCTCTCCATAACCTGGATTGACATTCTCACTCTTTCTCTCTATATATATACAACTTGTCCCTGAGAATACCTTCGCGTAGCTGACTGCTAACTGATGTCAACCCTCTATCCTTTGTCTTTGTCTACACGTTGGACTATCATTCTCATTTCTAATACTCACTTCTCTTCCCATGCACGAACAAATGATAGTGAGATGAACACACATTTCCTTTTCTTTCTACACCACCAGTCCCGCAAGAAACGATAGTTACACCCATGCGGACATGAACACGTGTTATATCAAAACCATCCATTCTCTGTACAAACGATGGTGACCCCGTTATTTTAAAATGAAATGGATGAGTTTGAACGAAACACTCATACACACAGACTCTCTCTCTCTCTCTCTACAACAATACACTTTCCTTCTCACCAGTTAACAGCGAGAGACGCACGCCAAACTAAACACGTGTAGTACCCTTTTCTTTTATTTGTTTCTTCACGAAATAAATCCTAGTTCGTTTAATTTAATTTAATACGTACTTCGTCTCTTTCTCAATTCAAATCATTTTCCCTATTTTGCACCACCACCACAACCTCCACTGCCTTGTGGGCCAAGATTATTTAACCAAAGGCTAAGGGTGAGGTAACCCTGACAGAAACCTCCAGAGGAGCTTAGGCCCTGTAAGCTGCGGCATATATACCTACCAGTGTGTGGAATATGCTCTGGTGCCCAGCAACCTAAGCCCCAGTCATAGGGGGGGGGAAGTTCTCCGTAAGCCGTGGTGAAGGCAACCTCTCTAGGAGAAGGAAAACTCTAATATAAAACCTGTGGCGACGGCTGCATCCAATGATGTTGACTTGCTCTTCTTTTTGGTTCAATGTGGCAGTTGTTTAGAGAGTGGGATTGTCTCGGTGCAAAGTCTTTCCTCACTATAAAAAGCCTCAAGCACAGGCATTGCTTGATATAAATTAGATACACTTTTTATCATCTCGTGTCTCTCGATAGCAAAAAGGCTGGCTGTAGCCTAAAACGGCAAAACTTTCAATGAAGTTGACAAATATACTGTGTGACCCCCAAAAAACGGGTCCGGTGTACACTTTATGTGATATCTCCATTATTTATTCACCGATTGCCCTTATTTTACAGGACATGGCAGAATCAATGACCGTGAGTACACCAAGACCCCAGTGGGAGCTGGGACAAAGAATACACTGTGTTACATTTTACTACAAGACAGGCTCGTTTAAGAAAACCCAGGACAGTTTCATGCGTCAGTTGGAATGTGAAAAGGCTCCATCCAAAAGCAGAATTCAGAACTGGGTGGACCATTTCGAGAAGTATGGGACCGTGGAGAACCTCAACGTTGCCAGAGAGAACCGTCCAAGCCACTCGGGACGTCCCAAGAAGCGAACAGCCAAGCTGGTCTAAAGAGTGAGAGAGTCTCTCCAGCAGAGTCTGAAACGCTTTGTGGATAAGCGAAGTCAGTCCCTCGGTATGTCCTGTGAGACTTGCAGGAGAGTGCTGGTGAACAATATCAGGGCTTACCCATACAGAATAGAGACGCTGCAGACCCTTACAGCCTCAGACAAGAAGCAAAGGAGGGCTATAGCAGTCAAGATGCTCGAGAAGATCGAGGAGACATCAAGTTTCCTTGACCTCCTTTGGACCTCAGATGAAGCCCACTTCCATTTTGATGGAAAGGCGAACTCCAAGACAAATATCTTCTAGGGGTCCTCCAGACCCAATGAAGTAGCCACCAAGCTCCTGCACTCTCCTAAGTGCACGGTGTGGGCTGCAATCTTGACCAGAGGCATCATTGGACCAATCTTCATCGAAGAATCTGGCATAGCAGTGACAGTCACCAAGAAGCGGTATGTGGAAGTCCTCAAAACCTTCAAGAGTGAGCTCCAGACCATCTACTCTTTGCTCATGAGCAAGTTCTGGTTCCAGCAGGACGGAGCAAGTTCTCACACCTCAAACCTGTCCCAAGATTGGCTGAAAGAGAACTTGGGAGGTCGAGTGATTAGTCTCAAGACTGATTTTGAGTGGGCACTCCATAGCCCGGACATACCCCCCCCCTAATTTTTTTCTTTGGGCTATCTTAAGGATAGAGTCTACACAGGGAAACCCAGAACCATCACGGAACTCAAGGAAACCATCAGGGAGGAGATGAGAGCCATTACCAATTCAGTCTGTAAGAACGTCATGGACAACTTCGTGCTGCACCTCAAGAAATGCATGGAGCTGAATGGAGGCCATCTAGAACATATGCTGTAGAATGGAGAAAAAAAGGCCAAAGACCCTAGTGTTTTGATGTGATGTTTTGAATATAATAAACTAGTTATGACCAAAGTTTCATTTCATTCGGACAAAACACTAAGAAACGAGTCCTAATTAGAGTTGGGCCCGTTTTTTTGGGGGGTAACCCTATACTAGTGTTTTGATGTGATGTTTTTAATATAATAAACTAGTTATGACCAAAGTTTCATTTCATTCAGACAAAGCACTAAGAAACGGGGCCTAATTAGAGTTGGGGCCCGTTTTTTGGGGGGTCATCCTGTAGTTATTAATGTAAATGGCAATAAGGGAATTGGAACTTCCAGGTGTCTCAGGGCTCCACAACCTGGACCTGGTTGTCATCATGCTACTGCGAGGAAATATATGACAATGACCATCGGCTGTTGGAATGTGCGGACACTGCTTGACTTGCTGCCAGCAATAACACGTCCAGAGCGTAGATCTGCTCTTATATCTAAGGAACTTCAACATTATGACATGGACATAGTTGCTCAGTCTGAGACCAGGCTAGCTGATGAGGGACAATTTTCTGAGTTGGCTGGAGCCTACACCATTTTCTGGAGTGGTAGAGCGGATGGATGTAAAAGGGAATCAGGCGTGGCTTTTGCTATAAAGGCATCAATTCTTTCTAGCCTGGAAGAACTTCCATGTGGTGTGAGTGACCGGATCATGACTATGAGGTTACCTCTGGTAAATGGTCGTTATGCAACTTTTTTGAGTGTCTATTCACCCACTATGGATGCAACAGAAGATGAAATGGTTGCTTTCTACCTTGCTTTGTGCAGTGTAGTTAGACACATTCCCTCTGCTGACAAGATCTTCATTCTTGGAAATTTTAATGCTTGGGTGGGAAGAGATTTTGAAACCTGGGATGTGCTGGGTAAACACGGAGTGAGCAAGTGTAATGGCAATGGTCTGATGTTGTTGCAGTTTTGTTCAGAGATGGGTTTTAAAATCGGTAATAACGTGATTTAGCAGAAGACAAATACAAGACGACCTGGATGCATCCTGGTTCCAAACAATGGCACTTGATAGACTATGTGTTAGTCAGAAAACGTGAGATGAGGGATATCTGCAGTGTTCGTGTCATGCGGCATGCAGAGTGCTGGACTGACCATTGGTTGGTCCATGCAAAGGTTGAGTGTGTTGTGAAGCCCAAGATGAGGGGACCTGGTGTGGCTATTGCAAAGACTTAATGTTGCCCGTCTAAGGGACAATATTGTGAGGGAGAAACTTCTTAAGGAGATGGAAGAGATTGACTGTGAAAACACTTGGCCTGTTTTTAAGGAGTCGGTCAATGAGGTATGTGAGAGAGGTTATTGTGAGCGTAAACATTAGGATTTGTTCAATGAGAATGATACTGAAATTCAGGCTCTGCTTGATTCAAAGGCCATGGCGTTGCATGCTTATCTTGGAGGTGGTTTGACAGACGGTGAGCAAGATTGATTGAGGGACAATTTTAAGATAATCAAGCGTGAGGTACAGAGGAGGTTGCGAAACATGCAGGATGAATGGTGGAGGCAGAAAGCTGAGGAAATATAGCTTACCTCGGATTTGAACAACACCAAGGTCTTATACAGCCTACTGTGTGTGATTTACGGACCATCTAGATCACCTATCACTCCTTTGCACTTGAGGAATGGTGGGGATCTTCTTCGAGACTATACCAACATTCTTCATATATGGAGGGAGCATTTCGATGACCTCCTGAACAGGCCTTCTTACGTTGATCAGGAGTTTGTTACGTCGATTCCTAGTAATCTGATCAAGGATATCTTGGCAGAGGTTCCTTCTCTCCAGGAGGTTGAAGCAGCTGTCCATAAGCTGAGCAATGAAAAGTCTCCTGACCTGAATCGTTTGCATGCAGAGATCTTTAAATGTTCTGGACCCAAGATGATGCAACGCTTAGTGGACTTGTTGCAGACTGCTTGGCAGGATTGGCGGGATGAATTGATGGTGATGCTACACAAGGGGAAAGGTACTAGAAATGAATGTGGAAACTATCAGGGCATCTCTTTACTGTCAGTACAGTAGTCGGTAAGGTGCTCTGTAGGATCATGCTAGACAGAATGCTGGAGCACATTGCTGACGATGTTTTGCCTGAGTCACAGTGTGGTTTCAGAAGATGTCCAGGGACAGTGGATATGATTTTTACAGCCAGGCAACTACAGGAACAGCAAAAGTGTTTGTATGAGGTGTTCATCGATTTAACCAAGGCATTTGATACAATCAATAGGGATGCTTTGTGGGAGATTCTGAAAAAGCTTGGCTGTCCTGACAAGTTTGTAACCATCTTAAAGCTCTTCCACGATGATATGAAGGCTGTGATCAATGTTGGGGGAAAGTTGGCTGATCCTCTCAGTAGAAAATGGTGTTAAGCAGGGAGACATTTGTGGGAACATGATGAGAATTGGCAGCGAACCGGATGTTAACGCATCCACATGAGAGACAAAATGAAAAATCGTCTTTTGCACATGGCTCCACGCATCGCTTCCGCTTGGGAAGAAAAAAATAAGATAACCACAAAATAATTATCGACTAATGGCAGAGCTCCACGCTTAAAATAAACACCTCAAATATCACAGTCGCTGGGAGCCAGTTGGCCACTATAAAAACGAGGGATTTGAGGGAACCGAAAAGTGGGAGGAGGAAATTTGCCCTGCTGTATCAGTGAACGCATGGACGGATTCTCCCACCTGACCTAAAGAGATGAAGAAGAAAAAGAAATAAGGCACCAGTGAACTGAAGCCGACTATGCTCTCATGTTATGGGCCAAACGCCTTCAATTCTAAACAATGCCTAATTCACACAAACCAAAGAAGAGAGGAGGAGAAAGAAGACGAAAATGCCAGGCTGCTAGTGCTGATGAAAGAAGTCACTCGCTTTCCAGTTATAAGCTAGGACACACATAACTGACAGCAGGATGACCGGCCTACCCTAATCCTCTCCATCTCCAAAAGATAAGTTACATTTTACGAACATTCATTCCTTGTCAATTCATGCATACCTACAAACAGTTTACGAACATTCATCCCTTGTCAATTCATACATACCTACAAACATTTTACGAACATTCATTCCTTGTCAATTCATACATACCTACAAACATTTTATGAACATTCATTCCTTATCAATTCATACATACCTACAAACAGTTTACGAACATTCATTCCTTGTCAATTCATACATACCTACAAACATTTTATGAACATTCATTCCTTGTCAATTCATACATACCTACAAACATTTTATGAACATTCATTTCTTGTCAATTCATACATACCTACAAACATTTTACGAACATTCATTCCTTGTCAATTCATACATACCTACAAATAGTTTATGAACATTCATTCCTTGTCAATTCACCATACCTACAAACATTTTATGAACATTCATTCCTTGTCAATTCATACATACCTACAAATAGTTTATGAACATTCATTCCTTGTCAATTCACCATACCTACAAACATTTTATGAACATTCATTCCTTGTCAATTCATACATACCTACAAATAGTTTATGAACATTCATTCCTTGTCAATTCACCATACCTACAAACATTTTATGAACATTCATTCCTTGTCAATTCATACATACCTACAAACATTTTATGAACATTCATTCCTTGTCAATTCATACATACCTACAAACATTTTATGAACATTCATTCCTTGTCAATTCATACATACCTACAAATAGTTTATGAACATTCATTCCTTGTCAATTCACCATACCTACAAACATTTTATGAACATTCATTCCTTGTCAATTCATACATACCTACAAATAGTTTATGAACATTCATTCCTTGTCAATTCACCATACCTACAAACATTTTATGAACATTCATTCCTTGTCAATTCATACATACCTACAAATAGTTTATGAACATTCATTCCTTGTCAATTCACCATACCTACAAACATTTTATGAACATTCATTCCTTGTCAATTCATACATACCTACAAACATTTTATGAACATTCATTCCTTGTCAATTCATACATACCTACAAACATTTTATGAACATTCATTCCTTGTCAATTCATACATACCTACAAATAGTTTATGAACATTCATTCCTTGTCAATTCACCATACCTACAAACATTTTATGAACATTCATTCCTTGTCAATTCATACATACCTACAAATAGTTTATGAACATTCATTCCTTGTCAATTCACCATACCTACAAACATTTTATGAACATTCATTCCTTGTCAATTCATACATACCTACAAATAGTTTATGAACATTCATTCCTTGTCAATTCACCATACCTACAAACATTTTATGAACATTCATTCCTTGTCAATTCATACATACCTACAAATAGTTTATGAACATTCATTCCTTGTCAATTCACCATACCTACAAACATTTTATGAACATTCATTCCTTGTCAATTCATACATACCTACAAATAGTTTATGAACATTCATTCCTTGTCAATTCACCATACCTACAAACATTTTATGAACATTCATTCCTTGTCAATTCATACATACCTACAAATAGTTTATGAACATTCATTCCTTGTCAATTCATACATACCTACAAACATTTTATGAACATTCATTCCTTGTCAATTCATACATACCTACAAATAGTTTATGAACATTCATTCCTTGTCAATTCACCATACCTACAAACATTTTATGAACATTCATTCCTTGTCAATTCATACATACCTACAAATAGTTTATGAACATTCATTCCTTGTCAATTCATACATACCTACAAACATTTTATGAACATTCATTCCTTGTCAATTCATACATACCTACAAATAGTTTATGAACATTCATTCCTTGTCAATTCACCATACCTACAAACATTTTATGAACATTCATTCCTTGTCAATTCATACATACCTACAAATAGTTTATGAACATTCATTCCTTGTCAATTCACCATACCTACAAACATTTTATGAACATTCATTCCTTGTCAATTCATACATACCTACAAATAGTTTATGAACATTCATTCCTTGTCAATTCACCATACCTACAAACATTTTATGAACATTCATTCCTTGTCAATTCATACATACCTACAAATAGTTTATGAACATTCATTCCTTGTCAATTCACCATACCTACAAACATTTTATGAACATTCATTCCTTGTCAATTCATACATACCTACAAACATTTTATGAACATTCATTCCTTGTCAATTCATACATACCTACAAACATTTTATGAACATTCATTCCTTGTCAATTCATACATACCTACAAATAGTTTATGAACATTCATTCCTTGTCAATTCACCATACCTACAAACATTTTATGAACATTCATTCCTTGTCAATTCATACATACCTACAAATAGTTTATGAACATTCATTCCTTGTCAATTCACCATACCTACAAACATTTTATGAACATTCATTCCTTGTCAATTCATACATACCTACAAATAGTTTATGAACATTCATTCCTTGTCAATTCACCATACCTACAAACATTTTATGAACATTCATTCCTTGTCAATTCATACATACCTACAAACATTTTATGAACATTCATTCCTTGTCAATTCATACATACCTACAAACATTTTATGAACATTCATTCCTTGTCAATTCATACATACCTACAAATAGTTTATGAACATTCATTCCTTGTCAATTCACCATACCTACAAACATTTTATGAACATTCATTCCTTGTCAATTCATACATACCTACAAATAGTTTATGAACATTCATTCCTTGTCAATTCACCATACCTACAAACATTTTATGAACATTCATTCCTTGTCAATTCATACATACCTACAAATAGTTTATGAACATTCATTCCTTGTCAATTCACCATACCTACAAACATTTTATGAACATTCATTCCTTGTCAATTCATACATACCTACAAATAGTTTATGAACATTCATTCCTTGTCAATTCACCATACCTACAAACATTTTATGAACATTCATTCCTTGTCAATTCATACATACCTACAAATAGTTTATGAACATTCATTCCTTGTCAATTCACCATACCTACAAACATTTTATGAACATTCATTCCTTGTCAATTCATACATACCTACAAATAGTTTATGAACATTCATTCCTTGTCAATTCACCATACCTACAAACATTTTATGAACATTCATTCCTTGTCAATTCATACATACCTACAAATAGTTTATGAACATTCATTCCTTGTCAATTCACCATACCTACAAACATTTTATGAACATTCATTCCTTGTCAATTCATACATACCTACAAATAGTTTATGAACATTCATTCCTTGTCAATTCACCATACCTACAAACATTTTATGAACATTCATTCCTTGTCAATTCATACATACCTACAAATAGTTTATGAACATTCATTCCTTGTCAATTCACCATACCTACAAACATTTTATGAACATTCATTCCTTGTCAATTCATACATACCTACAAACATTTTATGAACATTCATTCCTTGTCAATTCATACATACCTACAAACATTTTATGAACATTCATTCCTTGTCAATTCATACATACCTACAAATAGTTTATGAACATTCATTCCTTGTCAATTCACCATACCTACAAACATTTTATGAACATTCATTCCTTGTCAATTCATACATACCTACAAATAGTTTATGAACATTCATTCCTTGTCAATTCACCATACCTACAAACATTTTATGAACATTCATTCCTTGTCAATTCATACATACCTACAAATAGTTTATGAACATTCATTCCTTGTCAATTCACCATACCTACAAACATTTTATGAACATTCATTCCTTGTCAATTCATACATACCTACAAATAGTTTATGAACATTCATTCCTTGTCAATTCACCATACCTACAAACATTTTATGAACATTCATTCCTTGTCAATTCATACATACCTACAAATAGTTTATGAACATTCATTCCTTGTCAATTCACCATACCTACAAACATTTTATGAACATTCATTCCTTGTCAATTCATACATACCTACAAACATTTTATGAACATTCATTCCTTGTCAATTCATACATACCTACAAACATTTTATGAACATTCATTCCTTGTCAATTCATACATACCTACAAATAGTTTATGAACATTCATTCCTTGTCAATTCACCATACCTACAAACATTTTATGAACATTCATTCCTTGTCAATTCATACATACCTACAAATAGTTTATGAACATTCATTCCTTGTCAATTCACCATACCTACAAACATTTTATGAACATTCATTCCTTGTCAATTCATACATACCTACAAATAGTTTATGAACATTCATTCCTTGTCAATTCACCATACCTACAAACATTTTATGAACATTCATTCCTTGTCAATTCATACATACCTACAAATAGTTTATGAACATTCATTCCTTGTCAATTCACCATACCTACAAACATTTTATGAACATTCATTCCTTGTCAATTCATACATACCTACAAATAGTTTATGAACATTCATTCCTTGTCAATTCACCATACCTACAAACATTTTACGAACATTCATTCCTTGTCAATTCATACATACCTACAAACATTTTATGAACATTCATTCCTTGTCAATTCACCATGCCTACAAACATTTTACGAACATTCATCTCCTTTGTTAAATCACATTCCATCCTACGAACACTTTGCCTCTCCTAATACAAATTGTTGGTAGTAAATAAAATCGGTTCTCAACCTCCAATATGCATCTGTCTTTAATTATATGGAGTCAGAATCTACACACTTCCAACGTTATTCATTTCATAGATTCTTTGTTGTGGCCTCTATGGCATCCTTTCCCACCCCTAATCCCCTGTTATAAAAACCTTGAGGTCATACATTCCAGCACCCACACTCTTTGCGTTATATTTCACCATGGTCTTTTGGATGGCATTTGGGGATGGCTCTAATGGTGTCTATATTCGTTACCGAAATACTAGGGAGTTTTTTTTTTTTTACACAGTGATCACCACTTATCAAGGCCCGGAAGCCACTCAGGGATAAGGGTTATTGCAAGTACATTATGTTAGTGTGGAGACTTGATGAAGCGTTTAATTAAGGGGGCGGTTCATTAGGAGTTTGTTAACATTGGACTTGAAATATTAGGGACTTCAATGCAAGTGCAAAGGTACTCACCAACATGATCTGTGACTTGCTTTATGCGGTTTACTGTGATCTGGTGGATCATACGGTGGCTGATATGCAGAATCTTATGGACGCCTTTGCAGTTGCCTGCAGCGCAAAACTGTCTTAATGTATTAGTCTGCTCCAGGCATACCATACTATGAGCCATCAGTTTATATCTGTGGGTCAAGGATAACGGTTATCACTAAGTTTATATACTTGGATAGCACACTAAGTATGTCCGGTGCCCTGGATGATGAGGTATCGTTACGGATCAGCAGGGCAAGTGATGCCTTCGGAAAGTTGGACAAGTGTTTGTGGAGCTGTCATGGGATCTTACTGCCAACAAAGATTAAGGTTTATGCCGCATACGTTCTCTCTGCTCTTCTCTATGCCTGTGAAACTTGGACAACATACAGGAAGCATTTGAGACGTCTCGAGTGGTTTCACCAGATGTGCCTACGGCGAATCTTAGGTGTGGGTTGGCAAATGTATGTCAGTGATGTGGAGGTTCTTGAACGGACCCAATGTCTAAGAATTGAAGCTTACATTATCAAACATAGACTGAGATGGAGTGCACATGTGATGAGGATGTTAGACAGTCAACTTCCCAAACAACTGCTTTATGGCGAGCTCGCCGAGGGAAGACGTCTGGATCAAAAGCCTAAAATGAGATTCAAAGATTGTTTGAGGTCCACCTTAAAAAATGTGATATAGATGAAAGAACCTGGGAGAGTCTTGCTTTGGATTATGGAGAGTGCTTTGAAGCGGCATTTGATTATACATAGAAGTGACCATATATCAAGTAATGGCAATGTTCGAAAACGAATTTGCTGGCATCATATATATATATATCATGTGCTATATCATTTCAGTATTTAATTTTTCTCTCTCTCTCTCTCTTTCTCTCTCTCTCTCTCTCTATATATATATACATATATATGCATATATGTGTGTGTGTGTGTATATATATATATCACGTGTTATATATATATATATATATATATATATAACGTGCTCTATATACACGCGTATATATATATATATATATATATATATATATATATATATATATATATATATATATAACGTGCTCTATATGCACGCATATATATATATATGTATATATATATATATATATATATATATATATATAACGTGCTCTATATGCACGCATATATATATATATATGTATATATATATATATATATATATATATATATATATATATATATATATATATATTAGTGTTGGGACGATTCCTAATTTTTATACGATTCCGATTCCGATTCCAGGAAAATATTGATTAACGATTCCGATACCAAGTACGATTCCGATTCCGATTCCTAGGGAATTATTGTTTTGAAATATACCAGGTAGTTTTATACTTATGGTCGGGTAGTTCCCAAATATGTTCTCTAACTTTGGAAGAGATATTTTATGCCTACACAGTCGTGTTTTGGTTTAAATAAAATTATTATATAGTAAACTAAACGGAAAAATTAGCAAAATTTTTTTTAGAGAAAATTTATTTTACTTAATTGGAATACAGAAAAAAAAAAACAAAGAAAATAGAATTTATCCTTCAGAGCAAAAACAAATAAAATAGAATTTATATAACAGAACAAAAACAAGAAAATTAGAGAATAAATTAACACAATTCATTATTTTGGTCCTCATAATTAACAGATTTAATGAATTAAATAAAAAAAATATTGCGGAAGAGAAAGAAAATATATACTAATTAAATATAAAAAAGATAAATATTTAATTTAATAATTTATAAATGAACGTGCATAATTCACAAGGAGTAGTTAACACCTATTGTTTTTTCTTACTTTTTCATAGCTTTTACACGTTGTTTCTAACGTGAAGAATAAGTTTAGCCAAACTAATTTTGAAATAGGGTATATCAAAGGAACACATATAAAAACGATACCACTATAAAAACAAATGAAATACTAGATAAAATTGAGCAAAAATAATTACCAAAATTACAGAAAAAGATAAAAGAAAAACAAAACAAAACAAAAAATGGTGAAGTTTGTTGAGAGAAATGAATTATTGAAAGAAAATTAATTGAACTAATAGAAATGTTAAAAAAAAAAAATGTCACATTTCAATATTTTTTTAATAATTAAATTCTCAGGGTTGTCGAAATTAAAACTATAGTGATTTTTTTTTTATTAGACTTCTTTCGAAGCTTGTTACCTTGAAAAATACATTTTAAACTCTGTTTTTTTTTAAATAAATTGAAAATAAAACGCAATTAAAAAAATTTAATTGATAATTGAAACTTTAAAAACATATTAAACATTGCAAAATTACTTATCTCACAAATTAACGTCCAATAAAGTAGATCCAGTCTTCATACAGGAATTCGGTTATAATAAATATATCTTTCCCAAACCTTAAAAATTAAATTTTTTTTTTTTTTTTTTTTTTTTTTGAGAGAGAGAGTTCTTTAAAATCGCCGGGGAATGCCGCCAAAAATTTTAAAGAAGTAAATTTTAGGAGTTTAGTGCCTTTCAAAGACGATTATCATAATTTATTATCATCATTTAATTTCCTTTTTCCTCCCCCCCCCCACACCTTTCCACGTGGTTCAGTAGTTAACCAGTGCTCCTGTTGCTGTCAGTCAGCTATCTTTTAATTTCTAGTTAAAAGAATTTTTCATGAAATAGAATCAGCATTTTTTAAAATTATTTTTTTAGTTGTATATATATTGTATTTACTCTTTGAAGTTAAGGAGGGTTAAAAAAATTGGTGACACCTAGATGGTGACTTAGGCAAAAAAAAAAAAGACACTGCGATTTCGACCCTCACTAATAAAACTGCTCTGAGTGACTAGTTGGTAATTTTGCTAAGTCGTGGACCAAAGAGTTAAAAGAAGATTTCAAGAAATTCAACGAATTTTCATTTGGTCCAAATTTCAAAATTTTGCGAAATAATACAACGTGATCAATTTCATTTTAGAGATATTTCTTTCAAAAGCCTTCTTTGAAAAAAAGAAAAAAAAGTATATTGTTCTATTAAACCTTTTACTGTTTAAATAATTTGACTTTGCTCGTTTTATTTTAAGAAAATATAAGTTGAAAAAGCATTTTCATTCAGTATTAGAAGATTTGTTAGTAAACAAAAAACAGTCACCAAAAAGATAAGCGTATTTTGTTTAAATTTTTACTCGCAATGTAGAGCCCTGCATACTTCTTTTCAAGTTAACTCTTTTGTAGTTTTGATTACAATAGATCTGAATGAATGAACCTTGTAAGGGAGGGGCACTAAGCATTGCCCTGTTAATAATGAATTTCTTTGGTTTCTTTTTATAACATGCTACATTTCTCTCTTGCGGTTCGAAATATCAGGAATTTTTTTTCTTTTTTTCAACATCAGACTAAAAGAATCGTAATGAAGGAATCGGAAAATTAAGGTATTTTTTAACGATGCGATTCCGATTCCGATACCTCCCAAAATACACGATTCTTACGATTAACGATTCCGATTCCGATTAATCGTCCCACCACTAATATATATATATATATATATATATATATATATATATATATATATATATATATATATATATATATATTAGCATGCTATCTGGCATTGCCCGATTGTAAAATACATTTAAATATGATATTTTAATTTATGCAGCAATTATAGAGCAATTTCTCTGTTGATTATCATATTGTACCTAATCTATAGCAATGTATTGTGAGAAATTATATCTCACAAACTCAATACTCCCTGGTTGAGGCAAAAATAATTCCACAATTACAAAACCATACCTTTAAACTCAAATTTTATTCAGTTATAACATCAAAGAAAGGTTATTGGTCTGGGTACAGTCCTTGCAAAACGGTAGATCAGTTTTGCCTCCCAAATTGGGAGCCAGTAGTTAATTCCTTTTGTTGGAGTGGCAGCGTGGTTTTCCTTCGAAAATGTCCATGATGATTCATGGTGTTCTCTGCAAGAGTTCTGGTGCCTTTAATTAGGCATAAATCGAGTCCTTTGGGTCCCTAATTGAATTGAGAAAAGTTCAAACATTTAGGTGATATAAACATGTTGAAAATGTTCAAATGATGTCATCCTCTAATTAGGATATCTTCGGCACAATATAAAGGTGTCTCTGCGGCTCCATTCTCAATAAGACATTCTTCTTGGAGCCGACTTTTGGTGAGTCTCGCTTTTGTCGGAGGTTTTGTAGACTAACAAACAAAATGGATGTGTACAAAAAAAGCGCCAAGTAATTATCTTGGCCCATACAAATTAACCAATCACAGGCTGCCTACAAGAAATGTGCCTAGGCAGCTTAAAACACGAAAATGGTATTATAACTGGAATTTCTCACAGTATCTTGTCACACTCGGAAATATTTCTGTAAAACTCGGGAATCTGCACGGAATTTTGAACGATACCCTTCACAGGGGTAGCATATCCTCGTTCCGTCAGCCTAAGTAATTTGCAATTGTACATTTAGATCGCCCATACTGAGGATTGAACCTTCAACCTCCAGAGAATATCGCTTTACAATTGATTTTTTTCCAAGTACTCTAATCACTATTCCATGGGTTTAATAAAGATTTCTGTAGAAAATTCCATGGGTTTAATAAAGATTTCTGTAGAAAATTCCATGGGTTTAATAAAGATATCCGTTTGGTGCACCACGCTGGGGTGCCCAACTAGAGCAGGCCATCAATCAATTTGATTAAAAGATGGGCAATTTTTTGTGCTTTCAATCCAGCCAGTGTCTTGCACACATTCTCACATTTTCCAGCATGTATGTGGTGGTTCAAAATGTCGTCTTGAGTTGACAGGTAACCCAGCTTTGTTTCGTTCTTTGAAATAACAGCGAAACATACAATCAAATTTGCTTTCAAATTAGTATGAAGGGCATCCGTATTTATATATATATATATATATATATATATATATATATATATATATATATATATATATATATATATATATATATTTGCTAATATTTTCTCCTCTGAAGAGATGGTAGACATCGAAATCCTATAGGATAAGGAGTTATAATATTTCAAATGTATTCTTTGTCTTTCATAGAATAATAAAAATTTTTTGATTTGAAATTGAAACATTTTACGTCATAAATTTTTTAAATTCATTGAATGACTAAAATTTGATTTATTTGCTCTATCTTGTATATCGAGCAATTTTTATTTAGATGGGATAGTACTTATAGAATATTACTTGTAAATAATATCTTGTAAGACTTATAATCACAGGTTTCCATACCAGTTGATTGTTAGATAATTTTATTCTGAAGTATATGTTTCCTTTTGCCGGCACAAAGAAGGCTGACGCACTGCAATAGAGACAGACTCCAAAATCTTTAAATCGTTTCTGGAGTCCGCTCTATGTAGCACCTCGAACCATTCTATTTTATATCTATCGGCACAGCATGGGTTGTCAACCAAATGCTGGCTAATAGCAGAGTCCAAGGCTGCAGAAGGAGGGAGACCACCAGACCCCATCCTCCCTTGTCTGATCTTTGATGGAACAGGCTGGTTTATATGAGTCAAACACACACACACACACACACACACACACACACACTATATATATATATATATATATATATATATATATATATATATATATATATATATATATATATATATATATATACTTCGGAATAGTTTTTATTTAACAATCAGTGGTTATGTAAACGTGAGATTGTAGGTTTACAAAATATTACTGGCAGTAATATTCTATAAGTTATCCCATCTAAATAAGAATTGCTCGATATGCAAGATAGAGCAAATAAATTAAATTGTGATTCAATGAATTTCAAAAAACTCTCATTGAAATGAAATGAAGTGGTTGAGTTTCATATCAAAGAATTTTTATTATTCTAAGCAAGACAAAGAATGTTTTAGAAAGTGTATCTCTATAGATTTTACCAAACAAGTTGGATCAACAAAAACATTCATATCCTTTTTCTACAAATACTCCTGCTACAGGACTTCTGATAAATGTATTATTTTCACTTTGACTTTCCATGTCTCACTGACTTTAGCAAATAGGGTGCATACCTTTATAACTATTTACTAATATTTTCACTCCTCTGATGAGATGGTAGACATCGGAACCCTATAGGTTAAGGAGATAAACTTTCTAAAACATTCTTTGTCTTGCTTAGAATAATAAAAATTCTTTGATATGAAACTCAACCACTTCATTTCATTTCAATGAGAGTTTTTTGAAATTCATTGAATTACAATTTAATATATATATATATATATATATATATATATATATATATATATATATATATATATATATATATATATATATATACAGAATGTCCAAAAAGTCACTGAAGAATATCGAACTTTAATAGATTCTTTATTTTTGATATCTTTCTGTAATTTTAACACAATTTGACTAAGACATTGGGAAATTAAAAAAAAAAATGCAAAATTCAAATAATCTTTATTTTATGAAAAATAATGTCTTTTAAATGTTACCCACTTCAGCTTCGCATATTTGTGCTCTTTCCACAACATTATTCATTGCAGATTGCAGAATCTCTGGATTACAATTTAACTCCCTTATTTCATTCTATGAGCTGGCAGACCTCGAAGCGTCAAACCCTAAACCCTGCAAGAATTGAAGGGAAACATCAGGAACGAAATAAGGGAGTCAAATCGCAATCCAGAGATTCTGCAATCTGTCACGAATAATGTTTTGGAAAGAGTACAAATATGCGAAGCTAAAAATGGGCAACATTTAAAAAGACATTATTTTTCATGAATAAAAATTGTTTGCATTTTGCGTTTTAGTCAAAAAAAAAAATTAGATATGATGGCTTGAATTAAAGTTTAAAATGTAAAAATCAAGTATCATCCTTCAATTGTGCTCTAAACAAAAACATTCATTTCGAATGCGGCCCTGTTGTATTAAAGAACCTACTGCTGATTTTATATGCCACGCCTTACTGCTTGTGCGATGATAATGGCTTGAATTTAAGTTTAAAATGAAAAAAATCAAATATCAGGGTTCAAGTGTGCTCTAAACAGAAACATTTATTTCAAACGTGTCCGTGTCATATCAAATAACCTACTGTTGATTTTATATGCCACGCCTTACTGCTTGTGCGATGATAATGGCTTGAATTTAAGTTTAAAATGAAAAAAATCAAATATCAGGGTTCAAGTGTGCTCTAAACAGAAACATTTATTTCAAACGTGTCCGTGTCATATCAAATAACCTACTGTTGATTTTATATGCCACGCCTTACTGCTTGTGCGATGATAATGGCTTGAATTTAAGTTTAAAATGAAAAAAATCAAATATCAGGGTTCAAGTGTGCTCTAAACAGAAACATTTATTTCAAACGTGTCCGTGTCATATCAAATAACCTACTGTTGATTTTATATGTTGGGCTTTTCAGCCAGTGTGGTAATAAAACTTCTCAACTTACTTGTGATGAAAATCTCCATTGCATCACACACACACACACACACACACACACACACACACACACACACACACACACACACACACACACACACACGACTGTATAGGCACATGTGCACACACGTAGATATGTTATA